>NC_050520.1:31481778-31560328 GCF_002922805.2 Oryzias melastigma | reverse complement strand
CTATGAGCTCCAGTGTTTTTTTAGCTATCAGCTCCAGGGTTTTCAGATATCAGCTACAGGGTTTTCAGATATCAGCTTCAGTGTTATTAGCTATGAGCTCCAGTGTTTTCAGCTATCAGCTTCAGTGTTTTCAGCTATCAGCTCCAGTTTTTTCAGCTATCAACTCCAGTGTTTTCAGCTATCAGCTCCAGGGTTTTCAGCTATCAGCTTTAGTGTTTTCAGCTATCAGCTCCAGTGTTTTCAGCTATGAGTTCCAGTGTGTTGAGCTATCAGCTTCAGTGTTTTCAGCTATCAGCTCCAGGGTTTTCAACTATCAGCATCAGTGTTTTCAGCTATGAGTTCCAGTGTGTTGAGCTATCAGCTTCAGTGTTGTCAGCTATGAGTTCCAGTGTGTTGAGCTATCAGCTTCAATGTTTTCAGCTACGAGCTCCAGTGTTTTTTTAGCTATCAGCTCCAGTGTTTTTAGCCATCAGCTTCAGTGTTTTTAGCTATCAGCTCCAGTGTTATTAGCTATCAGCTTCAGTGTTTTCAGCTATCAGCTCCAGTGTTTTTAGCTATCAGCTTCAGTGTTTTCAGCTATCAGCTTCAGTGTTTTAGCTGTCAATTTCAGCATCTTAATCTTTTAGCATTAGCATCTTCAGAGGCTAAATTTAGCTTACAGCATTCACACTAGCATTATCACAGGTAATGCTATATATCTACAGTTTTAGAGTGTTCAATAAATCTTTATCCTGTTCGGCCCGTGACCTAAGGTGTGTTTTGGATTTTGGCCCCTTGTGCGATTGAGTTTGGGACCCTGCTGTAGAGAATCCACTCAGTCCCATCATGTCAAATTTGAAGAGATATTTGCAGTAGTTCTTATGCAGGATGTTGCACACCAAATTCCTCCATCATCTCAGCACACGGTGACTGAGACATGTCCTCACACCACATTGTGTAACCTTCAGATCTTTAGAGTCTGCCCGCATGATAAAAAAAAGTGTAGCAAAATTTCCCTTTTATGCCAACTTCTCTAAATGTTGGCAAGTATCGTGCATAGACTTACCAATACCAGAGAAAAGAACAAAAATTTATTTTCAGTAAACAAACTGAAAATAGGACAGTGTTGCACTCTTTTGCGTGACAAATTACACATCTTGTTTGTGTTTTTTCAGTGGCATTGACTTTGAAGGATCAACTGTGGGTCTGGCTTTTGTTGGGACTTTGTGCACGGATCACTCAGTTGGGGTGATACAGGTAAGGAGGCCAAAGGTAGAGTCAGATTTATGATGACGCTGCAATCCTAAATTTTTATGGCTCTCATAGAGTTTAGAACTTTTTTTACACTTTTATATATATTAACCCTTTAACGACAGATCTCCAGTGTTTTAATTTAGGCTTTTTCCAGGTTTTTAGGCTATTATAAAATGTAACAAACATTTAAGTTACATGCTAGCTGTTTTGGCTAATTTAGGCTTTTTTCCGGTTTTTGGGTTATTTTAAAATTTAGCTAATATTTCAGCTAAATTTTATTTTTTTGGCTAATTTAGGCTTTTTCCAGGTTTTTAGGTTATTTTAAATTTTATTAAACATTTAAGCTACATGCTAGCTGTTTTCGCTAATTTAGGCTTTTTCAGATTTTTAGTTTATTTTTAAGTTTAGCTAAAATTTCAGCTACATGAGAGCTGTTTTGGCTAATATAGGTTCAGTTTTTTTCAGAGCTGTTTTGGCTAAGCTAAGTTTTTTTTTCTTCTTTTTTTTCATTTTTTGGGCTAATTAGCTTGATAACAACTTCAGTATTTTCAGTTATCAGCTTCAGGGTTTTTAGCTATCAATTTTAGCATCTTCAGCAGCCAAATTCAGCTTTCAGTATTCACACTAGCATTATCACAGGTAATACTATATATCTAGTTCATAATTATGTTATAAAATTACATTTGTAAAACTTTAAAAATGTAGCTTTAGAGTGTTCAATAAATGTTTATCCTTTTCAGGCTGTGACCTAAGGTGTGTTTTGGAGTTTGACACCTCTCCGTTAAGGGGTTAATTAGCTCAGATTTTATTTGTTTTGTTAGATTTACATTTTTAGGCAGATATGCACTACCAACAGTGAAATTAGCTGTTTTCATTCAATCACTGCTGATATTATGCTTAGTACGTCTTTTGCTGCATTGAGATGATCATATGTGACAGGTGCCTTTTAATTTGAAAGGAACTTGTGTCAAAAGTTACTGAATTTCCCTGTGGGGATGAATAAAGCTGATCTTGAAATTTGAAGTTAAAAAAAGGGAAATTTTTGTAAATGTTTGTGTTTTATTGATGCAAAATGAACAACAGTTCATTCATGATTATCATTACAGTAATAAATAAAAATTAGTGTCTTATTTTTTCAAATATCATCAAAACATTTACATCGTCATCAGCAAGTGAATTTTATTTTTTAATTGGATAAAAAAACATGATTAAATCACTTATATCAGTTGTGAATTGGGGCTATAAATGAATGCATGAAACAAAAACAGACATTTCACTCAAAAATGCAGTTCATAAAGAACTACTAGTTCATCTAAAAAGCTTCCACATGGTTATTGTCAGATAATCTTTGCTAATTACATCAGGAAATCTTTGCTCACATGATTCATATACTTCCATGAAGGATCACAGCAATAACGTGATTGCAGTGGGCGCCACGCTGGCCCACGAAATGGGCCACAACCTGGGCATGAACCACGACGACTCCAGCGCCTGTTCTTGTGCAGGAGACAGCTGCATAATGGCTGCTGCCCTCAGGTGAGCACGCAAACCTGTGAAGCTGAAGTCAGAAAGAAATATTCTAGATGAGATACAATCAGGAGCTGCACTGGTTTATTTTACTAACAAAACTCTTATCAGATGTTCCTTATCAGCATTTTTTTCTTTTCTGCTTTAGGCAAAGGACTGTAAAAGCTCACAGGGTTAACTTTGATGGATTTTACAACAGACAGATACTTGTAATATTATAACATATGATAACTAAATTAGGCTTTTATTATTTTTTTGCTAACTCTAAACTGTTTTTCTCTTGACTGTGTTTTTGTATTGTGATTGCAAATAGGTTCAGGATGGCTAAAAACTGGAAAGGCTGGAATTATTTATCATATGTTTTCCTCATGCATGAATGAAAACATCTAAAAATGAAAGTTTTTTTAATGTAATACATTTTTTCCCATTCTTTTTAGTGATAAAAAATTGGTATTTGTTCATTTGGCCACAAATTCTGTTTATGTGGCTCCTAGTGACTCACTCTTCAAAATGACAGTTGTTAAATATTGATGATATCTGTATTCATCAAATAATAATCAGTCAGAGCAAATATTCAATCATTTGTCAAAACTGCTTAAAAAAAAGTTAATTGTTAAGGTACCAGACATTTCACCTTCCTTCTATCCATAATTACAAGTTACGTTTTTCCGTTACCATGGCAGCAAATTTTTAAACGAGTTTGAGTTCTTGATAGAAAGATTCGATAAAAAAAAACTTAAAAAAAATGTAGATATCAATGTATAAAAGTGAGGTTTGTTTACTTCAAGGAAGATATTTGAAAAGACATGTTTTACAATTTATTTTTCACAAAATGTAATTTGATTTTGAATTGTTACAGTAGTTAGGTTTTATGATTTGGATTCTTCAATCTAGGTCTCTATTTGTTTACTTACTGTTTTTAATTCTATTTTTTATTTTATTTTATTTTTGACAGTTTGTGACCGTCTTGAATAAACCCAGTTGGGTTTCTGTGACACTTGATTTTTTTTTTCATATTTTTTTCTGTGTGTAAATAAATCAGATCAAATCAATAATCTAAGAAGTCTTTTCTGTGGTAGTGATGTTTTATTGAGCACAGAATGAGTTTTTAGCTATAAAAACAAGAGCAACTTAACTGAAATTTGATTTTAATAATATGATTTCTTAAATATTCAAAGGAAAATTGACATTAATTACCAAAGCTATGTTTCAGCTTTGCAATAAACACTGCAAAAGTCATTGCATTAAGGCCAAAGTTGACAATTATGAAGGATAATTTTGCTGATTTTTCTGCAAATGTCTGCAAAGTCATGGTTTAAAAGAAAAAAAATAGCACTGGAAAAATTGCATTTCAGTCTCAAAAGAATCTATAATTTCGTGGCTTTACAGTAACGGTGTGTTGTTGTTTTTTTCCTTCTCCAGCTGGAATGTTCCTCGCACTTTCAGCAGCTGCAGCAGCAGCACCTATGAGCGCTACCTGACGGACCGCAGGCCCAGCTGCCTGCTCAACAAACCCGACTACAAGAGCTTGGAGACGCCACCGGTCTGTGGGAACGGTTTTAAAGAGGAGGGGGAACATTGTGACTGCGGCACTGTCAATGTAAGTCGATTCATTCCAGATCACTGCGTGTTTTCCTCTGAAGTTACTTTTAGAGGAGGAAGATTTCATATTTAAAACACATTCAATCTGACACGATTATGGCAGTGGGTATATATAGGGACTATTATTTTGAAACAGTGAAGCTGGGAAGATTCATTTTCTTTAATTAAAAAAAAAAATTAAGGTATGATGTTTATATATATATTTTTTGTTATGTACTTTGATTTTACTACAATAGAATGGCAAGGAGAAAATAAACGTAATTTAATTTTGCATTTTGGAAAAAAAAAATTAACAATTGAATCAAGCAAACAAAAAAAATCATAAATAAATGAGAAATCCTTATGAGAGGCTAACATGTGCTAACCCATGTATTTCTGTTTCCACATCTTCCTTAAATAATCAGGCCTACTCTTTTATTTTATTTTGAAAAACACTCTCAGCTGAAAAATGTTCCCATTGTATCCATGTCATCAATGTCAGCAAAGTCTGTTTGAAGCCTGCTCCTGGAAATGATGAAAAATGACATTCATATAAAAGCATATATATATACATATATATCACATCCATGTCAAACAGAAAATTTATACTTTAAGGGGAGATTATAGGATTAAAAATATGAGGTTATATTGACCCACGTTTTTTCAGACACGCCCACAATCTGAGGCTTTTAATTTGGCGATGTATATTGGTGGAGATGCCCATTTCTTCCATTTGTAGTTCCTGGTGATTTTCACACAACCTCCATTTAAATTTCCAGAATTGTTGACTTTTTTTTAATTTGGATTTCACAAACAAGAAGCAACAATTGGCTTTGGTTGCAGAAAACATTCCAATCTGCATCAAGTTTGAACCTGCTCTGTTATCTCCTGACTCTGAAAGGTTGCACAGACATCTGTGGTTCTGGCTGATGTTGTGGAGAAACTTCCCTCCTTCTCATATTCCTAGAAAAGGTTTGTCTGTGCAGGTGAAGTGCTCTAGCTGGGGCCCGTTTCAAGAAGCAGGTTTTGTTGGAACTCTGAGTTCGTGAACTCCAAATTCAGCAAAACTCTGAGTTTTCGGTTCCAGAAAGAGAGATAACTCAAACCCGGGAAAGTGGGCGAAACCAAGCCCGTTCCAAGAAGCAGGTTAAGCTGAACTCAGAATCAATCACTATGGTAACTGAGTCTGTGAACGAAACCTGGTCGGTAGCAGGTTTTCTTCAGGAAACTTAGAGTTCTCTGCGGTCTCCGCCCCTTTTTAAAGTGAAAGATGTTCAAATATGAGTTCCTCATGAACATTTAGAGAACATTCACGTTAGAGACGTCACGTTTTCACCACTCAGAAACCAGAATGACATGTTCATTCATAGAGGATCCCGTAGACGAGGAGGCTGATTAATCCAGAGGAAATGTTATTTACGACGGTAGAGGATTTGGAGGACACGAGTCGACTGCATGCAGAGTTTGCGAGTTCGATTATCGTCTACGGAATTTGTTTTTAAGCCTAAAAAAAAATAATTCGGCGAATATTTTTTAAGTCTTGAGAATTAAAATTAAATAAATGCTTTTTTAACATATGCCAGGCAGCTACAGTTTCTTTTTTAGCGTACAGTGATATCCGTGTGTGTAGGGGGGGGTACCAAAACTGGTCATTCATGCGATTACGGAGATTACTGGTTAAATTAGTAACAGATCAAAAACCATTCCTTACTCAACGAGTGACAAAATAACCTTCCTGACATTATTCATTCATTATTTGGAATCATTCAAATAACTGCAGATATTTTCTCTCTGTTCTACCGCTGCAGCTGTGTTGTCCTCCTATAGTCGCATATGCTTGAAGGAACTTATCAATTTCCGCCGCCGGAAGTACTAAACTCAGATGTTTGTCCCCGTTGCCATGGTGAATCATGCTGTCTTTGCTCCATTGATCAGGGCTTTTAATGGTCGCGACGCTCACACCTGATTCTGGTTCTGACAACTTCAAGTTGATTGAATCAAACATTTTCAGCTGTTCTGGAACCGAAAACCCTGAGTTTGAGAATTTAGAGTCCAGTGACTCTAAGTTCAGGTTCGAACTCTAAATTTGTTGAACCTGCTTCTTGAAACGGGCCCCTGGTGTTTTTGTGTTGTTGTTGTCAACTGAATCTCCATAACAACTAGAACCTGTTGGCGTTCTGCTCCTCCTGCAGACCAAATCCTGTACAGATTGAAATGGAAACAAAACGAGATGATCAAATTACAGAAAACTACTTTATTTAAAAAAGTGTGGGCTAAAAGCCTAATCTTGTCTTCACAGGAGTGCACAAACCCATGTTGCAACGCCACCACCTGCAAACTAACAGAAGGTTCACAATGTGCTGAAGGACAGTGCTGTGAGAGCTGTAAGGTGAGTCATAAATCACACAGATGAGCCACTGCTGAAACGCAAACATCCAGCTAAGGCTTCCTCTGCCGCCCTCTAGTGGACGCTTAAGAAATTACAGATTTTAAATTCTCTACCAAAATGGAAAACGATTAAATAAAAAGCTACAGGATATTCAAACAATAAAGAACTAACAAGAAAAAAAAGTTATCTTTATTTTTAGTGACTCTTTTTAAATTTCCAAGCATGGAATATGTAATTTCTCTTGTAAAGGCCACATAGAGGTTTTCTGCTCTAATGTGGAATAAATGTGGAATTTGTAGAATAACAAAAGAGGTGTAAAAATTGCAGTATACTTCTAAACTCAAATATTTAAAGTTTTAGAGAAACCCAAATTTCAAAGGACTGAAGCTCTGGAGCCACATGTGGCTGCTCAATCCCTCCATCGTGGATCTTTGGATTTGAAGAAAAAAGCTAAAAACGATTTTGGTTCATTTGTTTTATTAAATAAAGTTTTGTTATTTCTATTTACATTTTCAGTGTGTTGATAACTGAGCAAACATGATTGTAAAATTAATTTAATGAGTGTGAGTTTTGCTATTTAGTTATATATGTATGTATATAAACTACACATTTGGATTCAAGACCAATGCTGTCCTGTTTATATTTGAGAGTATAAGAAGAAGAAAAAGGTTACGGTGCATCATATTGATAGAAAACACCACGCTTGACTTAACCTTCTAGCATTTGTAGCTCAAGTAAATTTACTATAACGAGATCTTTTTTGACTAGGTGTATTTTATTTTGAAAGGAACCTGCATGCCAAAAGTAAGAGAAATTATATATTTTTTTTTATTTATAGAAAGAAATAACACTGTTAGAGTTTAACTATTTTAATATTTAAAAGCTACACAATTGGGTTACAGCTTAATGGACGTAAAACAGAAATAAACTGAGCTTTTTGGGGAACACGGTGGCTCTCGCTGGGTTTTGGTCCATAAGAAACTGAACCAAATGGCTCCTTTGAGGTTAAAGGTTGCAGACCCTTGAGATAGGAGCACAGACTGCAGAGGAGGGGTCTGGATCGCATGGCCAGACAGAAAACATAAAATAAAATAAAATTACATATCTGTGTTAGGATCACAGATATGCGGGCCGTAGTAGTAGTTTTAGGTTACACAAACAGTTCAAATGGTCAACACAGGTATTGTGCGTAGCTATTTCGTGTGCTTGTGTCTGCACCATTCTGATCTGATTCCATGTGCTGGCCGTGTTCTCTGCAGATCCTGCCTCCCACCAGAGAATGCCGCGGTAAGCAGGACGACTGTGACCTGGCAGAGAACTGCGATGGGAGAAGCAACACCTGTCCGGAGGACGTGTTTGCCGTGAACGGGCTCCCGTGTGACGGAGGCCGGGGGTACTGCTACAACGGGCAGTGCCCACAGAGGCCAACCCAGTGTGTGAAGATGTTTGGAGGAGGTACGTGCTCTGCTTTTACTGTTGGGATAATGTTTGAAGCTCCCTATGACAATTTTTTAATTTAAAAAAGCGTTCCTAGTAGTGGTTTAATTATGATTATGACTTTTTTAACCAAAATTCCACAACCTCAAAGTCTTAAAAAGCCATTTTTGATGTTGATCTGAACCCTCTGTTTCTAAAATCTCCTCTGAGGGGGCGTGGCTTTTGAAGCTGAGTTGCCCCGCCCCCTGATCATTCACTCAAATAGAGTCTGTCCATGACAGTTTGATTGACATAGATTTAAAAGAAGAAATATTACAACTGTTCTATTTTTTAAGAAAAATGCCACACATAGACATGTTAAAAACTCCAAAAAGAGGATTTTCATCAGAGGGGAACCTTAAAAAGTCATTCAACAGCCTAAGTTATCTTCCCCTGTGCTTATAGGTGCCAAAGAAGCGGCAAGCTCCTGCTACAACTTTAACACCAAAGGAAATTACTATGGCTTCTGCAAACGCACCTCCACTTCCTACATCCCCTGCCAGCAGCAGTGAGAACAGTCACTTTACAGATCTGATAAGGTATTTCAGCTGAACCACCAGCAAACAAACACTGGTTTCTGTGCAGAGACATCTTGTGTGGAAAGCTCTACTGTGAAGGGGGCAATGCCAACTCAAACTACGGCACCACAGTCACTATCAGCAACTGCAAGGCATCATTTTTTGGTGATTACACCAAAGACTACGGACAAGTGGACACAGGGACTAAATGCGGCAATGGAAAGGTAAGCTCAGCCCTTTTTCTAAACTACCATAACCTGACAAACATTTACTCATCCAAATCCTCTAAACATAGTCATATTTGTGTTAAGGTGTGCAGTCAGAACGAGTGCATGCAGCTTGAAAAGGCTTACCGAAACACAAACTGCTCTGCAAAATGTGCAGGACACGGAGTGAGTACAAGCTGATTTTCATTTTAAGAAAAATGTGGATTGTATGATCTAGATATGTGTGAATCTCTACAGAAAAAAAAACTGTGAAAGCTGTTAATTATATCCCCCAAAACCCGTTCAAACACGTGTTTTCTTTAGGTCTGCAATCACAGAGACGAGTGTCACTGCGACCCCGGCTGGTTGCCTCCAAACTGCAATGTACAGGATGGAGAGTTCAGTGCGCTCTCAACTGGTTAGATCCCCCAGCATCTGTTTATCAGCAGAATCCTGACTTTGTGATGCTGCATCATGTTGCACTGCTGCTTCACAAACGGTTCTGTGCTCCATTTCTGCAGGAGCAACTGTTGGCATCGTGCTGCCAATCCTTCTAGTGATCCTGGGAGTCAGTCTTGGTGTAGCAGGGTTCATGTGGAAAAAACGGCAAGGCCCCACATTACCAAGGTAACCAAACGTGTCTTCCAAAAGATTATGGTTGATGTTGTTGTTGCAGATCTCATGTTTGCCTTTCTTTATCACAGATCACATGTTCAGCAGAAGAAGGAGCCTGTGAACAGCGCTGCTTCATATGCAAACCAAAGACCAGCCATCGGTCAGCCAACGCCTGTCAGAGAGGTGAGCAGTAATAAACGTGCAAAAAAACGATCAGATTAAAACATTTCTAACCTCTGGATGAAATTTTAGGCTCCAAGAATAAAGCCTAAAGGAGTCCCTCCACCACCACCACCAGTAGGGAAGAAGCCTGCACCCCAGAGCCAAAACTATCTAGCAGCTCGACAGGTACGTTCTTCATGTTTTTGAACCCTGAATAACAAAAGTGATCTTATGAAACCAATACAATGCTGCACAAGCACTTCCATTGACATCTGAAGACGTTGCTACAGTTTGATTTAGCTTAAAATATTACTAAAAATTAAGAGCTAAATCTTATTGTCTATGCCAGGGTGTCAAACTCAATCGCACAAGGGGCCAAAATCCAAAATACACCTTGTGTCGAACAGGATAAACATTTATTTAGCACATTGAAACTAATTTTTTATAACTTTATAGCATAATTATGAACCAGATATATAGCATTACCTGCAATAATGCTAGTGTGAATGCTGTAAGCTGAATTTGGCCGCTGAAGATGCTAAAATTGATAGCTAAAAGTGTTAAGCTGATGGCTGAAATCACTGAAGCTGATAGACAGCTAAAATATTGGCAAATTGCCAAATTAGCCCACAAAAAAAATAATAATAAATAATAATAACAGCTAGCATGTAGCTGAAATATTAGCTAAACTCCAAAATAGCCTAAAAAAATCTTAGTAAATGCCAAAATAGTCAAAAAGATAACAGAATGCCAATTTTTAAACTTTAAAACCATAACTTTTTCACATAATCATGAATATTAAAAATGCATGAATATTATTCCAGAATAAATCAACTTAAACCTTAAATAACTTTCAATATTTTACTCTACTTAATAATTTTGTCAAAATTCTAAAGTGAGTGCAAGATAACACCGGGCCATTAATAAGAATAAAATAAAATGATCTGGAGGGCCGGATAGAATTACCCGAAGGGCCGTAAGGAGGAAATAAATTGTATTATTACATTTGATTCAAACTGAAACTGCAGAAAGGGAGTTATTTTACTAGGAAGTGAAATTTGAGATTCTTTGTAGACAAAGTTAGTGAACGGCTAAAACCAGTTTTAGTAAAAGCACTAACAAAGGACTACCAGTTCTCAAGCACGGAGGTAGAAGAATGATGGGTCTGTGCACCTTGTTGGACTTGAGGTTTTTCTGAAACTGAAGTATTTTTTAGAGGCACATGAGAGGAAATCAGCCCAGCAGCTTAGATTTGACTAGCAAATACAAGGTTAGATAAGAGTTTAATTTATCCAAAGAGTATGAACATGACGAGCCTATGAGAGGATGAATCTCTAGAAACAGAAGTCTCTTTTAAATTAATGTGAATTTCACATTAATGCTTAGGGAAAAAAGGAATATTATTTTGTTAAGTCTTTTAAAAGGCCTATATCATGCTATTCTGAAATGAATTTCCCCCCAGGAGATTAATAAAGTATATTGATTGATTGGTTGATATCCATGTAGATGATAATATGTCACCTTTAAAACACTAAGTAGAAGTTATCTTTATTTTTTTATTTGTTATGTTTGCGAGCTCCTTTTCCTTCCCAGAACTCAGAAGACTCGATCTCTGAGGCTCCGCCTTTCACACCTCATGATTCCCATTTTTTGACATCATCCTAGAGCTTGAAAATATAGACAAAACCGTCTGTTTGCCCCCTACAGGTTGAATCGAGGTATTACAGTTGAATTTTGTGATTGGTCAAACCGTTTAAGTTCCACATCATTTCAGAAGTTTTACATCATGATCTGCAGCTCCAGTAATGTAACAGTCCTGTTCTCCAAGCCCCGCCCCTCTGACTGGATTTTCACATTTTGGCTGTGGGTGGAGTCAGCCTCCAACTCCCCTGTTTGGTTACCCTTTAATCATGATAATGCTGTTTTTAAGCAAAAAAAAAAACTTGTATAATACATAGTTTCTGCAGATCGGCAGTAGTTCCTATGTAGAAATTAATCTTTGAGTTGTGGGCGGGGCTGTAGGTGCGGAGTAAGTCCACCCCTTCCCATCATCCATCTGTTTACACTCCATCCCACTAGCCCACAGCCCTTCAAAAACACAACAAAAACTGTCTGCTCCTGAATCAAAACAATTTGAATACAGAAATACTCAGAAATGTAATTTTGAGCTAAATCTTGTTTATATATGAGCACATTAGAAAAGTATCCGAAGAGCATTAACACCTTAACACCGGAGCTCCAGTGTTTATGTTCTTTAACTTTTCAACTGTTTTCTCCTTCAGAATCTGCTGGAATTACGTTGATCGGTTGAAAAGTTTGTTAAAGATTTTGTGTTTAAACGTCACCGGTGACACCTCAGGTGTAGAAGGGTTATAAAACACAAATTTTTCCTCAGTGACTCAAAAAAAATGTTTTTATTCAGTTTCTATAGCCTCAATTAAATCAAATAAAATTGCAGATATTTATGGATCTTCTTCTTTTTCCAGGCTCTGAGACCAGTTCCTCATCCGAAGGTCTGATGAGTAGACGCAGCAGAGGAGGCTTCTTCACCTTCCATTTGATTCACGGAGCAGAGCCTCCTTTCACACAGCAAGCACAAACTGGACTGTTACGACCGTGCCATAGAATCAGGACTTCTTCACTCTCGTTTTATTCTTTCCTCTCCGTCGGCTGAATTTGAAGCCAAATGTGTCACTCTGTCACGATGACTGAACAGACGCGGGCCATGCAGAACGGTTCTAATTCTCAAACGCTTGGGCATCAACTTCCATATCATCTTAGATTTGATATTATATTTCTGCTAGAAGAGGCCATGATGGACTGAAACTGTCTGAATTGTTTTTTTTTAATCTTATCAGGTTTTAGGTGAAAATACTGTGAAACCGAATGTTTGAATTTTTTAATGTTTACAAAATCTCTATATTTGCAAATTGTATTTTTTTGCAGCATTTTAGAAATAAATGTCTAAAAGTTTTTCTTGAAATAGTGAGAAAGGTTTGTGTAAATTATGTTGAAAAAGTAAAATGTCTGCAGCTGATGTTGGTGTCAAAAGACTGAAACGCATGTCATTAATATATTTTTGTCTATCTTGTAAATGCATATTTGTACATTTAACATACTTTAATTTGTGTATGGATTCACTTTACTTATGGTGAATACATATTTCAAATAAAAACAAAGAATGACTGGTTTTAAAGCAGAGTTGTGAACTCTTTTTCTGTTCCTGAGAACGGCACAAGAGATTCTTTAAATATGACTCAGACTTGTCGGCTAACATCTAAAAGTAGAGTTTGATAAATCATGCAAATTTGAATGAAGCAGGGATTCATCCATTATTTAGACCTTTTTTTTGTTCCTATTGGGTTACTGAGGTCTATCAGGCAGGTCCATCCTGCCTCTTAAAGCCACATGCAGTCAGGAACGCGTTTGAATTCTTAATTAACTTATCCATCGTGTTTCTGATGTGGGAAAAGGAACCCAGGGCGACACTGAGCTGACCCAGAAGAGATTTGATCCAGAGCTTTACACTGTGAGGAGACACAAGCACCCCAGCACCGCCCTGCTAGATCAGAATTTGAGAAGACTCGACGAGGATCTGGATGAAGTTTTCTTTTGCAGAGGAGATTGTAATCTGTTTTTGTTTCTGAGAAATGCAGCCGTGGTCACCAAAGGACCATTTACTTACCTGAAGAAGTCCTTTACAAGAGTTCATATAATAACCACTTCATTTACATGAGGTTGAAAAACTACAAATATAGCAAAGTGAGACTTCCCAATAATGTAGAGTTCGTGGCAGCCACACTGGAGGAAATAAGTATTTCATTCCTTGAGGTCCAGAGACTTAGTGGAACACTCCATGACCTTCATCTGCTTCTCCTTCAGCCTTTTTTCGGTTGTCTTTGTTGTGCGTTTTAGGTCATTATCCTGTTGAAGACTCATCCAGACAGCCTCCTGGTGCAGGGAAGGAGGTTCTCCTTCAGGAGTTGACAGTACATGGATCCACACATCCTCTCATCCACACTGTGACGTAGCCCTGTGCAGAAAAACACCCCCAAACCATGATGCTTCCACCTCTGTGCTTGACAGTGGGGATGTAGTTTTTTCTTCCTTCAAACACGGTTGAGTTGATACCAAAGACCTCATTTTGGTCCGATCTGACTACAGCACATTCTCCTAATCTTTGTCTAAATCTTGAAGGTGTTCATTGATAAACTTCAGGAAGGTGTGTCTTCTTAACTCTTTAACACCTGAGGCGTCACAGGTGACGCTTAAATTTTAACATACTGTAACTTTTCAATCATTAGCACGATCAATGTAATTCCAGCAGATTTTGATGATTCTGTGGACAAGTGTCTTTTCTACAGGTGATCAGTTCAAACAGGTGTCTTCAATTCAGGTGTTGATTGGGAGAGTCTAACTGGTCTGTGTGAACCAGAACTCTTAATGACTACTAGGGGTTGAAATACTTATCTCCTCCACTGCACAACTAGATCAGAGGTCTGTAACCTGCGGCTCCAGATCCATGTGGCTCTTTTATCTCTTCATGGTGGCTCTTTGGCCAAACACAGAATAAGTCATGGAGACTACTGACCCAGCCATGTCAACCGTCTGAGTCAGCAGCTCCTCCTAACCAAAACTACCTAAAGAAAACAAATAAACAAAGCAGACTACCAAGATCCAACCCCAAACTAAAATAACAAAACCCAGCAGAGTAAGACTGCTGAGGACAAAGAGAGGAAAAAAGAACAAAAAAATAAAAGAAAAATAAAATACCAATTCTTTAAAATAATGATTACTTAATTAGCATTTATTTAATTTAGACGAGTTAAATTTAGTTAAAATCATATTTTGAGACATGCTAGGTTTGTTTTATATTTTTGCTTTTGTTCGTGCCAAAAAATAGACAAAATTCATATTTATTATTAAAAAAAAGAAGGTTTTAAATGCAAATCCAGATTTCTTAAAGACTAAAGTAAGACTCCTTGTGGAAAATGAGCCTCTTTTACTGTTAAAGGTTGCCTACCCCTGAACTAGAAGAACCCTTTATAAGTAGCTACAAGGGGAGGTTGGGACACTTGCCTCACTCTTTGCTAAGAGGAACGACGTGGAAAACATCAAATGTAAAATAATGCTGCAAAGCTTTCTACTTTGACACAATTACGGATTAAATTTAATTTCCAGAATCATCTTTCTGTTTTTTAAAATTTGCAAGACAAGTGCAGGAAAACACTGCATTTAGGTTTTATTCTATTTCAAGTGATACATCTACGTTAAAGATCATATGGCCTCGCATGACAAATACAGAACAGCTTTTTATCCTTTATTACAGCTATTGTAAGATTTTAAAAGAACAATTTTCTGTATTTTTTTCCTTTTTTTTTACATTCTGCAAGATATGTGTAAAGAACTGACAGGAAGTCAGCATACTGTACGGTTCATCCAATAAAGCCTTACGGTTTAAAACAATTCCAACATCACAGTTATGAATGTAAACCCAAACATTCAATATTTAGAGAGCTCAACCAGAAATCTATCCAACAAAACAACGAAAACCGGGAATTGAGGAACTTTAAGATTACTGGAGCTGACCAAAAGTCTCCGGGTGTCACTTTGTTCACCATCATGTTCTCAAAAAAAAAAAAACTTTACAAGAAAGTACCACATCCTAAAGCTTATATCCTCCTCCTTTGATGACAAAAAAAAAAGAAAATCTGAGTCGGTGTGTCAGAGCACCAGCCAAGTTAGTTTTGTCTGACTTAAATGAAGCCTTAAAGGGTTGGAAGTGAAAAAAGAATAAATGTGTTTGGAGAAGACCAAGCGACATGCTCTCATCAGTGGTCTCCGCATTTCAAGTCCAGCATCCTTCTGTGATCCGGAGTTGATGAGTCAGAAAAGCGTGAAGAGAGCGGCACAGGAAGGCCTGAGCAGACAGCTGCGAGTGTGGAAGCGGGTACCTTTAATAGCATCGTCCCTGCTGAGCGGCGTGACTCAGTCCATTGTGTCCGGGTTCAGCATCAGCAAAGCGACAGCTCTTCAGTCAAACGTCTCGCTTGTTCCACGTACACTCCTCAGTCCAAAGTTCTGAATGTGATACAGATCATCGGAGAAGGCCCTGAAAGCGCACACCGTATTTGTAGTGTTTGAAAAAATATCCTGTTTGGGTGATTACAGAAAGGTTTCTGAAGGAGAATGAGCATCAGACAGACTGGCCAGCAGCTCCTTGCTTTGAGACTTTTTCTTTTTTTTAACTTTTTGTGCCTTAAAATCCCTTAATTTGGCTGTCCTGGAACAGAAGAGGAAGCGCTTCCAGCTGGGA
The DNA here is from genome assembly GCF_002922805.2 of Oryzias melastigma. NCBI lineage: Eukaryota > Metazoa > Chordata > Actinopteri > Beloniformes > Adrianichthyidae > Oryzias > Oryzias melastigma. Next base: position 31,544,305 of record NC_050520.1, on the reverse strand, counting down.
CGACACCAAAAGTGACACTATCATACACTGTATTTGTACGCTAATCCCTTGTTGGTTCCTTTTCTTCTTTTGGTTTGGAGCTTGGAGAACATGCTAGCTGCCGTCAGGTGAGCACAAGTCATCCTCTGCAGAGGAGAGCCAGCAACACAAACTGGAATTGCACACAAAGTCTTAACCCTTCACTTAAACTGTGTTAGCCACACATACAAAATACAGTTCTACTGGAAGAGAACACAATACTTTTGATAACAAACATATAAGACCTCAGCCTTTCTTTAAATTGCAGTTTTAGATATAAAATGTTCATTGTAATAATGATCAGAAATGTATTAAACTTTACGTTCCTCACGGTCTTCAATTTCCCTGTTTTGACATACATTATAGAAACACTGCACTGCACCTAGATCCTCAAAGGCCTTAGCAAAAAAAAAAAACAACCTCAGAATGATACTGTTCAGTATCTTTTCCTTTAAATCACTTTAAGGAAAATTTAGAAATAAACTTAAAGTGACTAAATCCCCTTAATACCAAGAGCTACTGCACTTTCTGCATCAAGTTTTAAAATCTTTTCCGAAACAGAACCTCAGTATACATTTTTATGCTTTGACATATTTTCAATCATTGATTTATAGCTATTAAACATGATATCTATTGTACATAATGGTAATAAATAAGACTGGATGTTCCACAGACAGGTTCATCATTCAGTAAGTCGTAGTTTCACACAGCTGGACGTAGCATCCCCGCTCTGGGGCTCCTTCTATTTCATTTATCCGCCGGAGTCGCTGCTCCGCCCAATTGTGAGCTGACAGAAGATGGACGGACAGTTTCAGCGGAGGAAACGGATGGGCTTGGGGGGTTCAGGACGGGCGTGGCGAGGGGATGAGTCAGGATGTGAGGGAGGTGCGGCCTTTTGTTTATCCGTCAGTGCCGTTCTTGCTGGGGGCGTTTGTGTTGATTGTTGTGCCGTCGGGCTGCTGGCCATCTTTGCGCGGCGGCATCCTCTCGTTTATCCTGTCCAGACCCCGCGCCTCCTCGAAGTTGCGTATTTTCCTCGTGGGAGAAAAGCCTTGAATAGCTACAGGAACAAAAATAAAGAAAACAAAAGATGAGCCAAAAACCCTTAACTTACACTTATTGATCCCCTTAAAGCCTAAAAGTCAAATACATCTCCATTGAATAAACACACAAACTGACTAGCATAGAACAGCAGACACTAAAACACAACACATGCACAACTAAACACTGAATCCTTGTGGGACAAATACGGCAATGAAACACCTCAGTTTGTAGACTTACGGTAATGTCCCGAAACGGCCAAGGAAACCAGACAGAAAACATGTGCAAATGAAAAACAAACTTGTAAGAAGTGCTGAGACACACTGTACACACATCAAAGGCAAAATTCTGAACTCTGTGCTGGCAAACACAAGTATTTGTACTAAACACATTTTACTGCCATCGACTGATCATGTTGCCACTAAACAGGGTGAGGAAAGACGTGCAAAAACTTTTGTTTTCTAAAAGTGAGATTATTATTTAACAGTGATACTATTTATCAGAAAATAAGAGTGGAAGTTATATTCCCAACAATTTGATTTCATTAAATATTAATTGTTTGTTGTTCAATTTCAAGCAGTAGCCCCCAAAGTCTGGAACGCCATTAACCCTCCTTATGGCTGAATCTGTTGGTTCTCTTCTTAAGTCCTTTTTATTCAGACAGGCTTTTAGTTAACTTTTTCTGTTTGACTGCCTTTTACTTGTTCTACTTTTTTTTTTTTACTTTTGTTGTTTTATTTATTTTATCATCTTTTATTCAATTTATATTTTGTTTAATCATGTCTTGTAAAGCACTTTATGGTTTTTACTTGTTAAAAGTGCTATATAAATACATTTCTTCTTCTTTAATTTCATCCGGTTATTTTAGTAAATATATTTGCAAAAAAAAAAAAAAAATCTTAAATGCTATAATCTTTCATTTAGTAAAAGTAGATAGGTTTCTTTGGGAAAAATCGCAACAGCAACTTCATAGCAACGTTATAAAGTTTGACTTTAGAGGACGTTGGTGTGTGACCACGATAAACCTACTACTGGTTAGAAATCTGTCTTGTGTGCAGTGGAGTTCAATGTAAAAGCTGTGTAAAGCTACGTTCACTATGTGGCTACGCAGGTTTCTATGGTTTTAGGGCCGTATGTACCAAACACGCTGCCACTGAACACACACTGAAAGTCAAACCAGGATGGAAATTTGACCAATGTGGGACTCTGAATTTGTAGTGACGTCCCTTATGGGCTGGCGTCCCTTTTAATTCACAAAAGTGTATAATTGATAATGGATTAGAATTGAATAGTGGTGGTTTGCGCCCGGGTGGAATAATTTGTCTTTCATTTATTGGAATAAAGCTGGGAAAGGAAAAGCCTTGAGTAAGATTCGCAGGATTTGACATTTCGCACTGTAGGTGGCGGACACACACTAGAATAGGGGTGGGTGAACTATGCGGCCTGTTAAAGTGTTCAGTCGGGCTTGACAAACTGGAATAAATTATATTGATAATCCTTAATAATTTTTTCCCTGTACTTTTGGTATATCCCCATAGTTTGTGCACTATAAATAAATTGACCTTTGTTTAGGCGCAGAAAGCTGTTTTGTTTTCATGTACTGCTGGAGGATATGTTGTTTTTTTGATATTTGTGTGTTTTTTTTGAGTCAGACAGTAATTTTTACATATATCCCTGAATTACATCAACCAAGTGGTGCAATTAGTACTAAAAACTCCAAAATGTTCTTTTTTAATATATTAATTAATATATATATATATATATATATATATAATTTGAACTGTGTTGCTGCTTTATCACCACGTCTTAAGATTAGGCAAATATGACCTGAGATAAACATCATGAAGACGATACCCAAGGTGAGTCAAAATGTGGTGATAGAATGCTATAATGATCTCTAGCAGAGCTGAAAATCTCCTGCTGTTAAAGTCTATTGATCAGAGGTTTTGCATTTTCTGTGATGCGATTGTTGCATGTATTGGGTGTATTTTCTTTACTGTTTGTGATGTGTGTAAATGTGTGGTGTCTTGTTCAATTATTGGATCTTTCTTGTTACAGATTTGATCAAATAGGTGTTAGTAGATCAAGTGATTGGAGCCACTGAACATCATCATCAACCAAAAGGGGGCAGACTGTGTAGCAACAGCCCAACTGTGTAACAGGATTAGCTTCTGAAAATATCCCATCCAGGGATGTCCCTGATCTTATCTTAACCGGGTCTTAGCAGGCTTTTCTCTGTGTGGGGAGTCACACTGGACCAGAGGGGCCAATGTCACCACAACCGAGGTTTTCATGTTACAATGACAATACTCAACCTAACCTCTAAACTCTTAACTTTAATAACTTTCCTTTTTTTCTTCTTTTTTTTTTTGTTAATAAGCAGCCAAAGATTAAAAAAGAAAAAAAAACTTTTAACATTTTTGTATTCATGTTTTATAAAGTCAACTTTTTGAAACTATTGTTTTGTTGTAGTTTCTCTGATGGTGTCATGAAAAGGAAACAGACAAAACAGACATTGACAGCAATAAAAAGACTGCTAAAAAAATGAAGGACTCTAAAGTGGTGGGGTAATCAGCACTTACACAACAGTGGGGTAATAAAAACTTATATTCTAGAGAGTAAGGGTGTGTTTACAAGGTTGATACCACACACAAAACACAAACAGGAAGTTTAGACCTCACGGTCAGAGCATACCTTTTGCTTTAGCTGCCTCAATTGTGGCTTTGTTAATAAGAGTCGAGGAAGGAGGGGGAAAAAAGGAGTCATCAAATGCAAAACCAGAGACAGTAAATCAACAGTGAAATCAATCTGTAAACTTGAAGTGATAAGATTAAAACAAAAAAAAACAGATCACAGGGCCGCCGTCTCATGAAGGTGGAGCTGATGGCAGCTGTAAAATGTCATAAACACAGGTTGGGTGTAAGGGTCAGAGGGAAGGCGCCTTTCAGAGATTTGAGATAATGTTGGTGTTAAAAGGTCGTGAGGATTTACATGAGGAGAGCTGAGAGGGGGAGATTTGTCTGAGCACTGAGGCCTGAAACTTGACTGTCATGTGCAGCAATAACACACCCTATAAAACCACTTGATCGGATTAGATTCACACTTTTCTGACACCCCTATCTCAACATAATCAAAACTTTTATATAAACCCGTTGTGTATAACTTGGTCCATGTTTTCTGCCCTGTAGTTCATCATCGTTCCACTAGGGGCAGTAGAAGGGCTTTTCAAAATGTCTGCCTCCATAAATTCTCAAAAACACTTTTGGAGGGAAAAGTTTTGCTAATTCTAAAACTTTGTGGTGAGAATAACTAGTATATTGTTATTAATGTTTTTTGATCACTACTTGCTTTATGAACGAATACAAATTTTGCATGGCGTTAAATTTCAGCTAAGGCAGTACTGACGCCATAACTGGATCCATGTATCATTCGTTTTTCAAAGTAAAATATACAAAAAAATAATATTAAAAACGACTATTTCATATAATTATTATTTTCTAAACTGTTACAGAGAAACTGTAACTCAAACTGATTTCTTCAAAATGGGAACTTCAAAAATGATTTGTTTTACTAGAGTAGTTTAGAAATTGATAAAGAAAATAAAGCAGTACTTTTTCCCCTTTTCAATTTTAGTTCTCATTTGAAAAACAAATGATACGTGGGTATTTTTTTATTTTTTATTTTTTCCTTCAATGTTGAGTTTCTCACAGGCGCGCAGGAGAAGCTCCACGAGCGCACAATCCTCCACGAGGGGTCGGAACTAGATTTAGGAGCGTAGGAATACTTTCACAGCCGAGCTGGCGAGGTCACATGTGCGTAAGAATACTCCCACGAGTGCGGAGAAGAGGTTTCACAGGACAGTCTCCACGCGCCCTCCTCTACTGCTGCGCCCGTGAAACCTTCACTGCGCGTGTGGAGTTTGATATATGCTCGTGGGGGACTTTTGGCAGAAATTCAAATTTTGCTGATAAATTATTCTTTAAAATACAGTCACATTTGACATGGTGAATAAATAAAAGGCCTTTTTTCCTAAACGCTCATGACAATATTTTTACATCTTAAACTAAAATTGTTGAAAACAAAACTTACCAAATCACTCAACATATTATAATTGATGAGATCTACATCTTATAAAAAAAATATATCACAATTTTCTCGTGAATTTTATCAAATGGTTTAAAAAACATTCTAGTTCTAAACAACTTGAATTTTCTGTCAATTCTTATATAAAGTTTTATATTTTTGTTTGAAGTCGTTGATGTTTTCCAGATGAATGAGATCCATGTCAACATATCAGCTTGTAAATTAAAACCAAAGCTAATTTTCTTTTAAAGTCCACAGTAATGCTTTCATTAAACCAAGCTATTTTATGAATATTTTATTGGTTTGCTTACAAAAAAAGACGAAAAAAGGCTAACAAATGTTAAGCAAAGCTCAAAATAAAACAATTTAGATAACCCTTTAACCCTTTAACTACCAACCAAGACAAAATCGATAAAAAAAAGATTGCTTCAAGAGAGTAATACACATATTTTAAAGTTTTAAAAATGTTTTCTACACTGTAAAAAGTAAAACACTGGATCAATTAACATTATTACATTTGAAAAAAAAAAAGGTTTTATCAGATTAAATGTTGAAGTTTAGTAAACCATCAACTCAAAATTTACATTTTGATGAAAACAAATAATTTCAAATGCAACAAAACACAAAACTTTTGTTTTATTTGATCCAATGTTGCACTTTTTTCAGGGTTTATGTGCTCTACTGTTTGGTAGAGCCGTCAGTTAAAGGGTTAAGCAAAAGTTTATAAAAACGTCTAATTGGGTGTTCCAAAGACCATGCTGCCGTTACTCACTGACTTCTCTCTTCACAATGAAGACCTCAGGTTCATTCAGCCAAAGTTTATAGTCTTTGAGGCGTGAGTGGCCTCTTATGAACATTTTCATATTCCTACTTTGTTTGCTGTATTCTGTGGTTAAAGGTTCCAAGTTGTGATTCTCTCAACAGTAAAGAGAAAAAAAAGTGCAAATCCTGTTCAGAGTATCAAGTTTGAACGCTGCAGCTGAGCATGAAAGGAGAAATCGAGTCCAGATGAAATCAAAAACACAATCCCTTCCCACCCGTCATTTGAACTGCCAACCTGGAAACGGGGGCAAGTAGAGCTGACATTGGCAATGACATTCTCTGAAAGGTCACAACATGTGGTTTCTCCTTCGATTGCTCTGAAGCGTTTGTAAGCCTCTAGTGTGGCAAAGCGTGGCTCCCAGCATGCCTTCTAGCGGGCGAGGCCAGGCGCTGGCCTTTACATCAAAGCGTCAGTAGCCACTTCCAGGTGACAGGCTGACCTCCCCGCCGTCCTGAAAACGTCCTGCTCCAGTGAAAAGAGGAAGGGGGGTTGACTCAAAGTGAGGCCGGAGCTTCCTGCGGTGGGCATGTGGTCATTGAAGTTAAACCTTTCAAAAAAACGGGGGCGCTAGTCTTTGCTCAACTCGAAATAGTAAAAGTGAAAAAGAAATATTTCCTGGATTTTAGTGGGATTGCTTTTTGCAGAAACCAAGGGGGGGGTTCTTGTGTAACTAATCCAGCAGTTACTGTTTTAGGCCAAACTAAAACTGGTTTGCAAAATATACCATATAGCTATTGGGTTAAAAGCTTGGCTATCATTCACAGTTGCAGGGAATATATCAGTATCGGTCAGAAAAAATGATATTGGCCCATTCCTAGTGTGAATGTGTAGATTTCAGTCATACACCTCCATTCAAAAATGCTTTTAAGCGTCCACCAAAGAGTTATGTGCATGCTAAAAGTTAGGAGTTTTCTTTTTAAAGTTAAATGCCTTATCTGGTACATCTGCAGATGTATCACTTCCTCTGTTCCTACCACTTTTTACAATCACACCACTAACTTTATAATTAAATGTTGACAGATCTGCAAGAATTCAGAATCCTTTCACACCTAAAAGTGTCTCTCCCACTTCTAAAACATTTAGTTTTCACAAAAGCGACTGGCTTGATCACAAAACAGAGAAGCTGTCCCTTTGTTATCCGGTTGTTAAACAGCCACTTGTGAGGAGGGAAGACAGAGAAGGTTTAAAAGACTCACCACTCTGCAAAGTCTGCTTCCCCCCTGACAGCACTCCCACTGGAAGGGTTCCCGTTGGGGTCAGGCCTTTCAGCGTCAACACACTTTCGCTTTCCTCCCTAATCAGCAGTAAAGACACAGATCCACAAACAGATTACATTCAACAAAGAGGAGCCCAGACGCTTGATAATACAGTAGGTCATGAGTCTGAAATCCTTCATTACTGAATGACAGACTTCCAGTTCCAACTACCTCCAAACTACAGCTCCCTGCTTCTCTGAGTAAATCAGACTAGTAGCAGTCACAGTGGATGATATTTATGTTTGACACAATTTGAGTTAATATAGTTTCAACTTTTTAACTGAGATGTCTTAGAATGACTGGAGATGGACAGATAGTAATTATGAATTATCATAACTGCATGTATTTTAGAAAATGTAAAATTAACTAACAAAATATGGTTAGAAAAAGTTTTTATTTTCTATTTTTCTGAATGTGTGTGTGTGTTCGGTCTCATGCAGTTGACTCTAGAACACATAAGTTCAAGTCAAGGCCCGGGGGCCAGATCCTTTTATATTTTAGTTATTAATGGCCCGATGTTATCTTGCCCTGATAACATATTGCAACACATTCTCATTCCCAAATCATCATAAACTGATGTCTGGTTAATGATCCTTCCACGTCAAAAACTGACATTTTGTGTGTCTCCAACTCGTCGTCTTTTGACGTCCATTTAAATCAAGGGCCCCCAACCTCCAGGCCGCAAACCGGTACCGATCCGGTAGTGTGACATGGACCGCACCGGTATCCTAACCCTCACCTTAACCCGGTACGGGACAGTCTATATAGCATGCAGGTCAGTACTGGTTCCGGATGCAGTACCAGATGCGGACCAGGCTAGGGTTAGGGTATTAAACCGTTGTTTAACCATTGTTTAATTTAAAAAGTTACATTTTTTAATTTTAAAAATGTTGTTTTTAATAAATGTTTATCCTACGGTGTGTTTTGGTTTTTTTCCCCGGTGTGCAGTTGAGTTCGACTCCTCTGCTTTAGAACATAATCTGGAGCAACGTCTCTTTTTAACAAACCGTTGAGGTGATTTGACCCTCCAATGCAAACATGCATAACGATCATAGACTCAATCAAAAAGGACATTTCCAGATTTTTTCCTTTTTTTTTTATCATTATTAGTAAAACACGTATCCAGGTCAGACCTCAGGACAGAGAAGACCCGGGCCATCTTCCCAACAGCTCGGATCTTGTTGCGGATGACCTCCTTCCGCATTGCTGATGTGCCTCCTGCAACACCAGACCGGTCAGGTTAGGACAGGTCAGGTTAGGACAGGTCATGTTAGGACAGGTCATGTTTTCTTTAAATTAACAACTCCATTTTTTATTTGATAACAACATCAAAAAACAACTTTAAAATATTGTGAAAGTAACACATATTTTAAAGTACTGAGGATGATCTTTCATTAATAGGAAATCTTAATTCTGTATTGCCAGAAAAAAAAGAAGAGATATAGACTTTTAAGAACAAGGAGCACAAAATGATACATGTTTTCTATATATGACCAGAACGTCACTTAGTGTGTTTTGTAAATGTTTTGTTTTGACAGTTTTTAGCTCATTAAAACTCATATGATAATACATTTTTTTTCATTTTGGACTTCATTTTGGACAATGTCATATAAAAACTGCAAAAACTGATACTACATTACTCTACCTTAACATTTAAATTGAAACAAAATAAACTGCATTTTACATTGCTACAATAACTTCTTCTACTTTTCTAGTGACAATTCAATTTTGGCCTTTCAAAATAAAAGCTTGAATTTGCATTTTAATTCAAAGCATGATAATTAAACAATCTTTTGCTTTTATTACATCCTCATAGTCTTTGAATGATCTATTTTACATATATTTAAGTGTAGATTGTTGGTTGAAGTTTTGCACAGAATGTTTCCAAGTTTGGCTTGGTAGAAATAAATGAAAAATTCTAACCCTATTGGCAGATTTTCTTTAAATATGAAAAAAAAAAAAAAAAATCTGCCAAAAGGGTGAAAAAAATACTCTTACCAAGAATTCTTGCTTTAGAAAAAAACTTTTTCTCAAACTAAAGTTATTTCACAATCAATATTTTTCTCGCAAGACAGAAAATAAGACAGTTATTCCTGAAAAAAGTGTCTGTTTACTTTCTCATGATTCAGTTTTTTTGCGGTGCATAATCATAAGATTTGATATAAAGATTTCTTTTGGCAAATGTTGCATAAAATCTAAGCTAACGTCAGACCGTTGTGGGTTTACCTTCATAAAGGTCGTCTCCTTCTGACATGAGCTCGTCATCAGAACAAATGTTCAGAACATTCACCAGCATTTCTGTCACTGTGCAGGAAAAGACATTTTAAAAAGCTCAAGTTCCTTTACATTCTTTTGTTTCAGTTTCCAATGCAAATAAATCAAGACCTTTTTCTCCAACGAAAGGCAAAGACCACGTGAACACATCCATGAAGTTGGGTAACCAGTACGGGTGAGGGGAGCAGTTGAACTGCCGGATGTTCATCACGTTGTTTTCATATTTTAATACGGCAGCTAGGAATAAGAGATTCAAAGACAACATTATTGATACGACAATAACTACATTTAGAAACATTGAGGAAAAAATAGAGATAATAAAGAAGAAACCTTTGTTGTTGTAGACGTCTAGATAATTTGGAGCTGAAAAGATTGTGATAAGTGATGGAAAGCCGGTGGTCTGACTCTTTCTATACATCCGATACCTGTGCAATCACAGAACAAAGTCTACTGAGCATTCAGAAGACAATCTTAGAAAAGACATTTCAGATCAAACTTACCCTGCATCTTGAGCTTCATGAGCTCTTATTACTGATAGCAAGTTATTATTTACCAAAAAGTCACAGACTGCAGCATAACTGCAAATAAAAGGAAAAAAAAACGTTAGTGAGACAGCAAATTTGTAAAAGAATCAGTGAAGTGATTTATGTTCCTACAATCCAACCAGATTTATCTATCTAAGGAAAGTCGTTTATGCCATTAAAACATCATTTCAAATGAAATAATTGATTATATCAATATTGGATATTGATGTAATGTAATATTAGCAATGACATGTGACCATACAGAGTGGTAGAATGTTCTATTTGTGGGCTGAACTTTATCAAGCTGAAATGTCAATGGATTTGAAATGAATTCTTGTTTATTTATTTGTTTGTTTGTTTGTTCACATATTTAATTTACACGATTGTTTTGAAAAAAACACAAGGAATCTGGAAAACTTCACCTGCACAGGTATTTATTTATAAAATGAAGCTTTTCACAGCAATTATTAGGTTCAAAATATTTCGGATTAAAGTAAATTCATTCGATTGATTAATTAATTGCAGGTCACCTAGTAATCCCACAAAAAACGAATCACACTACTTTTAAAATAAAGACCTGCGAGTTTCACCTGAAAAAGTAGGAGCAGCCTCTGACGGAGTTATGGTTGAAGTGTTCAGAAGTCTTCTCACTGCCGTAGTCCTCGCCGGGGTCAGCCCAGATGAGGTCACACATAGGCCCAAATGCAGGCGGCTCCTTAAACCTGTCTAACTGAGAGACACAAAACACAAGCAAGCTTAGACCACAATTATAACTCCACTTCATTTGGAGGTCAAAACGGCCGATGACTTACTTTCCTTATGTCATCTAAGCAGTTGATTTCAGGAGAGAGTCCCCCGTGTACACATAGGAACTGTTGGTTAAGCAGGGCAGCAAGGGGCAGGCAGTCAAAGGCTTCCATACAGGCATCATACACCCGCTCAGAGTATTTTATTTTACCTGCACCAAAAGAGCGAGAAACAAACAAATCAAGGTTTAGTAAAGTCTTCCTGCCAACATTATGACTGCAGGCAGAGGTTGGAGACAGATCAAAATGAGCTGAAATGAATGTCGCTATCAGATGATTTGGGTTATGATTTAGTCATTACACAACACACGTGACCTTGTGAAGTTCTCGATAGCAACAGCTACATATTAAAACCAAAAAAATGCATAACTGGCAGTGAAATCTAAGGCTTAGAAAAGCACATTTCTAAGTCAAGATCTGCTTCTGCCTTGAATTGCAGAAAAAGTCAAAACAAATTCCAGTATTGCTTCAAAAGTAATATATTCATTTGAAACTTTACATTTTTCACCACAGGGATGTCAAAAAAAGGCTTCATAAGCAGTTTTGACTTGGCATTAGGGCTCGGAATTACTGGGTACCCCACGATACGATGCAATACAGGATACATGGCTTACAATGTTGTTTAAACTGAAATAATTGGTAAAAATCATCACTAATAACTCAAATTACATAGAAGGAAAAATATTATATAAAAATATATATTTTCCCATTTATCCCCATGTATTTTTTAACTTGAACACAATCATAACTAGATATATAGCATTACCCGTGATTATGCAAGAGTTAATGCTGAATGTGGCCGCTAAAGACGGCAGAGCAGTGAGCTGAAAATGCTGAACCTCAAAGCTTGCTAAAATATTAGCTAAATGCCAGATTAGTAAAGAAACTGGAAACAGGTCTAAATGAGCCCACAGCAGCTAGCATAGTACTAAGATGTTAGCTTAGCTCCAAATTAGGCAAAGAAAACTGGAAACAGGTCTAAATTAGCCAAAAACAACTAGCATAATGCTAAAATGTTATCAAAACTCCAAATTGGCCAAAAAAATGGAAACATGTCTAAATTACAACATAACATTGTAACAACAGTGTTGTTACAATGTTATGTTGTAAACATAAACAGCAGGCATGCTTACAGAGAGAAAATAATCATAAAATAAAAACAGTATAAAATAAGAAAAAAGATTTAAATGAAGAAAACAAAAATATTAAAATAAAAAGAAGCTAGAGATTTTCTCAAAGTCCAATACTTTCTGATTCATTGAAAAGTTTCACAGCGTTTTGGTCTTAAGATATTTAACGTATGAGAAAAAAAGTTGCAGTTCTCTACGAAATACACAACATTTTGGTGTGGATTTTAAAAACTTGTTTTTATGTATTAAAAATGTACCATGTATTATTGGTGTGTTAATTATTATACAGTGCAATATTTTTTATAATCAAACCAAACTAAATATTTTCTTTTTTAAGTTTAGGAGTATGCAGAAATTGAGTAAACACAATCCTCCCAAAAAGTTGAGGTAAACATAAAATCATAAAATAAACGTGTTGTTTCATTATGTGTGTTACAAAAAGTACAGTTACAGCATTCAAATCTAAATCGCCTTGAATATAGCAGGAATTTAATGTTGTTTGAAAGAAGATTGTGGGAGACGAAGAAAAATACTGCAGTAAAGAGGAAAACAGAATTGCTATCTTAGCGCTATAATGGTGCTTTCTAATGTCGCCATCACTGTCTGTCAATTAGGGGTGGCAACAGCGGCTCCACACCAACCGTCCTGTTCCATTTATCTATGGTTCTACAATGGATGGGGGACGTCAACAGGTACGGGTCAGAACTGTTTAATAATTTCATTTTACAATGGAAAGCTCAAAATAACGGATTAAACCGGACCAATCAGTGGAAAAGAGGCTGAACAGTCAGGGGAACCATGGACACCTTCTACAGAAGAACCTTCAGAAATCCTGACCGTGCACTAGGTGTGGGGCCAGGAAAGTATCTACAGGTCTTTTAATCACAGCACCTAAGAAGATTCAATGCACTTCTCTTTCCTCCCTCCAGACTTTATGACATTTGTTTAACCTGCATGGCCCTCCACACTGCAGGTTATCTTACATCTTTAGTCCTCTGCTGTCTCTGCTCCAGGACCAGCAGAAGATGGTTTACTCCTCCAGACTGTCAGGCAGCTGAACTCTTTTTGTTCTATTCTATTTACCTATTGCATGCACAAACTCCCATCACCCAACTGTTGACAAAAATGATCTTCACTGCTAAGAACACTCTTCTAAAGCATCTTCAGAGTAAAAGTCGGATTAAAGTTGAGACCATCAACTCTACTACAAAAAAAAAGGACTCGCCTGTTTGCATTAACAGCTTGAAACAAGATCTAATACATACATACAAAACTGATGAGGCTTATTTTAACTAAAAAGTTTGTAACTATTGTTATTTTTTGATAAATACTTTCAAATTTGATCACAATCCTCACACACAGGAGCCAGCAATTTACCCAGAATCCTCTGAGGAGTTCCATTCAGGTTTGCATAACAAACTGTAGAACTGCATCTGTAAATCCAGAGTCTATCAGGCTCTGCGTCAAATCTGACAGGTGGTGCAGAGCGTACAACTGCACACACACACACACAGATGTAGAAAGTGAAAGCAGCTAGCAAGGCTGCTTTTTCTGACTGTCAATGCGTCTTTGTTTCTGAGTTTGCATACCAGCACGTCCACACCCGCTTCACCAACGCACAGACTTTTGAATGGATTTATAAACACTCAGCCATGGCACACAGCAACCTGTGTGTGTGTGTGTGTGTGTGTGTGGAACTGTCTGAAAAGCATCAGCACGATGCTCTCCTGCCTCCAGCATTTCAACTCGAATAGCAACGCTTGTAAGGAGACGTTGCTGGAGATGAGCTGCCACATTTTGTGACAGGATTTCATGAGTGCTCCATGGTGCTCCTTGGAGTGTGTCCTACTTGTGGAAATCTAGAGTTTTTAGTGTAAGCACATGTCTTCATTTTGATTCCAGTTTTGTGTCTGAGGTATGTAACAAAGATGAGAGAACTAGAGAATTTAGCAATCTGTGCATTACGAATTAGCAATTCTGACTGATGATGCCAGCAACGCATGAAAAAGAAACGATGAAGCAAGGTGAAAGGAGAGCAGGATCACATTAGTCTGCTTGGACTTCATATGGTTGTGAAGTGCTGCACTTACATTCCTGCTTGAAGGTGAAGTACTCTGTGAGATGTCGGCACTCATGGTTCCCACGCAGAAGGAACAGAGTTGTGGGGTGGTTAATCTTGAGAGACCACAGGTAGAGGACACACTGGAAAACCAAAAGCAAAGGAAAGAAAGACATCAGAGATGCACGCTTAAAACGACATCAGCACAGAATACTAATACTACAATAGAAAGACACGTATTGTTGAAAGCACAGAACAGAAATCCATCTTCTAAACCTGTTATGTTCATGTTCAGGGTCACGGAGAATACCCAGCTGCTGAAGGACGAAGGCAGAGTAAAACCTCAACAGTTTGCCAGTCCATCACAAGGCAACCACACACACTCACAATCACAACTAACAGGACGATTTAGAATCACCAGTTGACCTATAAAGCATGTTTTTGGATTGTGGGGAGAAGGAAACTGGAGTGCACACTCCACACAGCTGGGGTTTAAACCAGGAATGACTCAACCACTACACCACTGTCCAGTCTCATCCCTAAACAACTGGAAAAGAAAAATCCTTCACTCTTGTTTAGAGAAATTATTAGCTTCTTTTTTTAATGTAGATTGTCATCCAAATCAATGAGTGACGAACACTTTCTTTTAGTAAACATGAGAAATAAGCAGAATTTAAAGACATAAAAAAAATACACACACACACACACATCCTTTAAGCCACTTGTGTTAAAGTAAAGGATCCGGCCCTCCAGATCATTTTATTTTTTTGTCATTAATGGCCCGATGTTATCTTGCCCTCATTTATAACTCGTATAATTTTGACAAAATATATTTATACAGAGAGTAAAATATTGAAAGTTATTTAAGGTTTAAGTTAATTTATTCTGAAATGATATTCCTGCCTTTTCATTATTCAGGCTATTTTAAAGTTTAGGTAATATTTCAGCTACATGCTAGCTTTTTTGCCTAACCTAAGCTTTTTTAAATTTATTTTATTTTTGTTCATTTTTAAGGCTAATTTGGCATTTAGCTAATATTTTAGCTGGCTATCAGCTTCAACACCTTTAGCTATCAATTTCAGCATCTTCAGCTATCAGCACTAGCATCTTCAGCGGCCAAATTCAGTTTACAGCATTCACACTAGAATTATTGCAGGTAATGTTATATTTCTAGTTCATAATTATTTTAAAAAGTTACAGATTTAAAGTTTTAAAAATTTAGTTTTAGAGTGTTCAACAAATGTCTATCCTGTTTGGACCGCGTCCTAAAGTGTGATTTAGGTTTTGGCCCCTTGTGTGATTGCTTTAAGCTGTCAAACTTTAGGTGAATCTCATACTTCCATTGCTGGGGCAGCCAGTTACCCCTGCCTTTTTTTTTTACCTAAACTTAATAGAAGAAGAAATGGCCCATTGAAAAAAATATAAAGTTGTGATGATTCTGTGCACGCCGGTTAAAATGAATTCTAGTGAGCATATTTAGTGGTCAGTTACCCAATCCCAATTGAGATGTTTTGGAAAAATTCATAATACATTTTGCAACCTTTAAATATCTTTGTCTTCTCCGAGGCTTCAATCCAGTGGGACATGCCCGGAACACCTCTCCAGGAGGCATCCGGATCAGATGCCCAAGCTACATCAACTGGCTCCTCTCAATGTGGAGGAGAAGCGGCTCTATTCCAAGTTCTCTCCAGGTGACCGAGCTTCTCACCCTATCTCTAAGAGAATCCCCAGCCACCCTCCGGAGGAAACTCACTCGTGAACAAGAATCCAAGATATTTAAACCCCTCCACATGAGGCAAGAGCACTCCACCCTCCACTCTACTTCGCCAAAAAACTATACATGCATTTAGGTAATAACTAAATATTAGCAGCTCTTTCAGATCTGGATCTGTCCTTTATATTATGGGTCAAACTTTCACACAGTTTCTTTTACTCTCGCTTTAGTCTCACATCTCTTTAATGGATTGTGAACACTTGTGTTTGGTCCATATAACCTTGACATTTAGTCACAATTCACCCATCATTGACTCATTACTCTAGTGCAGGGGTCTCCAAACTACAGATACAGATTATTTTGTTAGCCTACAAACCTCAGCCCAGCATCATAGAAGAAAACAGATATGTGGCCCCGCACAGGAAAAGGTTTGGAGTCTAGTATTAACATCTAGTATCAGGTATGATAGTCGAGTATGTAAAATTCTACATAAAGTCCAATCCAAACGAACTTGCTGTCCCCTTCTCATGAGGTAGTGTTGAACAGCAATCGCTTCGCAGGCTGAGCCCATTCCTGACCAGCATCAACTACAGTCTGCTGAGAAACTGCTGGAAAAAGATGCCAAGGTAACATAAGCAGCAGGTGTGTTTTCACATAACTGATTATGTGAGCGAAAGGGAAGAGGAGAGCTATAACTGACCTGTCTCCATCATTTATGACACTAAGAAGAACCCTGAAGTGTAAAGTTTAAGTGAATGTGTTGGGGGAACTGTCCCCGTGACTTGATCTTATCTCTGCGGAGGTGGAGAAAGGGCTGTGTCTTGTAGTGGCTGGAAGCTGACATGGGTTTTAATGAGAGCCCTCAGCTCCCTTGTAGCCAGCGACACTGTGTTTGAGTCTGAGTGGGGGAGGAGGAGGACAAATGAAACGGCACAAAGCTTTTGTGAGGCAGACATGAACGCTGGCTACTTTCACCTCAAACACGCATACATGCACACGCATCAGTCTAGGAGCGTGGACAAGGCTGAGAGACGGCACGCACAGAAAAACACTTCTGGATCAAAGAGAATATCCTACAAAGATATAGGAGAAAATATAAAACCGTGTACTAGTGTACTGACTTCAGACTTCAGGCCAGCAATGGTAATGCACTCCTTAAGAGGCAAGAATCTTTATGTTACCTTGGTAACCACATCCAGATATCCTTTCTCCTATATCTGTCTTGTTGTGTGTTATACTGCAGTGGGGAAAGCAGCCTTTCAAATAAAGACACATTTCAGACAAAGTTTTACAAATGAAATCTATACTGGAGGCTTTTAAGACTTGAACTTGCTTTGTTGTAGAGTTACGGCAGTAAGAAACATAAGTAATGCAAAATGCCATTTAGACCACATGATATATCATACAATGTACCAAAAACCTCCAATCCAAGTATCTTTTTTTTTACATTCTGTCTCTCAACAGTTGAAGTATGTCTATGATGACCATTACAGACTTTTTTGAGTGGGACAACTTGCAGAATTGGTGACAGGAAAAGACTGTATTCACTATGCACAACGGAACGGAAAGTATAACCGTCAAGATTATTGTAAATCCATATGAATATAATTGGATAAATGTGGAGCTGGTTCCTCTTTTGGAAGTGTAGCACATTCAGTTGTTTAAAGTGTTTCTGTGAGTGTACACACTCTTTCCACAGAAGTCAGATACTGGTGTTGATAAAGCCTTAGGGATGTTAAGCTGTTTGAGGGGTTGACCCGTATGTACGCAGCAGGATTTTGGGTTGTTGGAGGGTCGCAGACAGGAGTGGATATATCTTAAGGTGTGTCTTGTAGTTCACTTGACACCTCAAGAGACGTCATAATATCAGAACGTACAATTGTAAAGAGTATGGAAAGAGTATCGTGAAGAATTTGTAAGGACACGCACTCATGGCGTACGGGTAATAGTGTCATACGGTGTCCTTACGCCACACTCTGGTCATTAGTAAGGTGTCTTTTTACTGACGGCGTGCAAACGTTACACACAAACTACACCATGATTGTCTAATTTTTTTCATTTTTAACAGCAAGGCTTCAAGGAACCTCCAAGGAGGTTATCCCTTATCGTGGAGAGTGCAGGATATGGGGGTCTTAGAAAAAGGAAAAGTCTGTACGATGTGCCTGCGTCTCATGAACTTCACCCTTCTGTGTGGTACAAGTGTTTGTTTTGACCTTTAGCCCGCGGCATACCTATAGAAAATAAAATGAGCATGAACATTTTGGATTTATGGGCTCACTGACCAGTCTACAACCTTGAGAATTAGTGAAGGACCCCCGAATGTCCCTTAAATGTTTGCCCCTTTTTGGTCTGTAGACAGCCTTTGTAGACCCATAAGAGCAGTTGAAATAAAGGCTTTGGGTAGAAGGCCTGACTCCCCTCTATGTTCATATTCCTCCCAAAAGTGCTTAGTGAAGTTAGGATCAGAAACCTGTGTGGATTGGTCAAGTTCTTCCACTCTTGTGGAACTTGCTTTAAGGACACGGTCATGGTAAGAAATGAAAGTGACTTTCCCAAAGCGACTGTTGCTGATAAAGCTCGACACGTTAAAACCAAAGGATTCTCAAATGGAAGAAACCATATTTCACTGCCCATGAGTCCAGCGACAGATTAGTAGTGTGTGTGGGGGGAACTTTCTCTTTCTTTAGCTATGTAAATAACAGAAAAATGCAGCACATGTCTTAATAGTGGTTCCTTCTATTCTAAACTTTAACGTGATCATCTACATAGTTAGGAGACATTAAAACATTTGTTTACATTATTGTAGTTTTCCATACTTTTAAGTAGTTTTAATATTCCTACATGCTTTCATTGCATTTATGTTATTTTCTGTTGTATTTGCTTCTTTTTAACAAGAGAACATGCTAGTTAGAAAACAAGTTCCATCCGTATATATACACCATTTTGTTGACAGACACGTTCGGGTTTCTATAATGTTGAAGACAGAAGGTCTGCACCATTCATTACATTAAAATGATAAATATTTGATCAATGCATGGTGAAGATTATCTTTAGATTTAGAAGTAATTATTTGAAAAAAAAACAACTGAAATTTTTACAAATAAATTCTAAACATGTGTTTGAAATAGGCTTGAAATAGTGGATGTATACCACCACCACCACCACCACCCCACCTCCTATCAACCCTGTGACCCAGAAAGCTACTAAACTGGTTTGGAAGACGGATCGTCCATCCAAGATATATGGATGGATGGATGAATGGATGAATGGATGGATGGATGGATGGATGGATGGATGGAACAATGGATGGATGGATGGATTTGAAATGATAGCAGCGTAGTTGTTAATTGCTCCAAAAAATGATCAACTTCAAACTTCAACTTCAAAAGACTTTGTGTAAAGAGTTTCAATTTTAGAAAGACATTTGTATGTTGTGGACTAAAAGTCATTGACATTAAAAGAACTGGACTGAGTAACCCCTTCCTCTCACGTTCCAAACAGGAAGTACCTGCTGGCTCCACAAAGTCAAAATCCCATAGACTTCTATAGAGCAATAGACTCAGAGTTATTACTCAGTCAGTCATTCAGTTTGCCAGAATAACCATCCTTGATGATCTCATTTATTTCTATTGTATTTTTTCTCACTCACTTGGTCCAGTTCTCTTATACAGTCAAAGCTAAAAAAAAACAAAAATATTTGACCATATAGAGTAATAGTCAGTTTTGTGAAGTGAAGTTTATATCATTCAAAATCTAAATCCCACAGGGAACAGTATCTCCCATTATGCATTTGACATTTCTTGTGCTTGAAATCAGCAAGATTACATTATGAAATCCCAGGGCTAATTTCAATTTTTAACAGTGTCAAAGAAGAAAATTGAATAATACACCCTATTGTTTTATGCAACCACAATGTTTTACAAAAGTATTTTTTAAACTGCTTTTTCCAAAACAATGGTAAGCAAATTCCCTTTGTAACTGCATGAATGTAAAACTCACTGCACTCATCCAAGCAGAGATCTTCATTGGAGAAATGGAGTCGCCTTTGTGCAGCTACAATGCAGCTGTCTGTCTATTCAAGTCGCTTGCCTTATTTTTAACTGTTCTAAAAAGGCATGTAAGATCAGTGCCCTTTAGACACATCGCTGAGATAGGATTTCACTGCAAAACCCATTTGGTTCAACAGTTGCATTCAGGGCTTCCCCACGAAAATCTACTGTAAAAAACATGATGCACCTGACATTTAAAGGGAACATTATGGCACATTTTTGACAAATTTAATCTGTAAAGTTTTAACCTTTTAAACAAACTCATCAATTTCCTGTCAGATGGTGTCTTCCCTTTCACAGCTCTCACTGCTCCTACCATCTTACAGTGACATTAACACAATCCGAAAAATGGCATCAAATTTCAGCGAGGTGTAAAACGAAACCTCTCGAGTGGAGTGTGCTCAATTAGAAGCAGAATGAAGGAGGAGGAGAATAACATTTCACAAGCACAAGTGTGAGTAGAAGATATAGTAGCAAATTTCCACTGGTAAATAGAAACACAGTCAAGTTCTTGTTTTCAGATCCGAATAAATACAAATAAATAGGATGACACCCATAAACAGTAATCAGACATAACTGAGGAACATTTGTGGACAGCTTCAGGACAACTTGTCCGTTACTGTGTCTGGAGTGTTTACTGTCAACACAAGGTAAAGCACAACACAGGCAGAGCAGTTTTCACGCTCTAACTTACCTCAATACTGAAGTATCCTCGATCTACGTAGTCGCCGAGAAAAAGATACCGCGTGTTGCTGGGTGATCCCCCAACTTCAAACAGCTTCATAAGGTCAAAGAATTGTCCATGGACATCACCACATACTAAAAAAAACAGAACAGAAGCTTTTACTGATCATGTGAGAACAACAGACAACTGCATTTCCTGCTGGATATGTAGCATGTAAAGCTTGACTCACTCCAAAAACCTTTTAAAAGGCAAATTACATCAGCCCAGCATTGTTTAAATCACTAAACAGAGACAAACGTTTTACAAATTCTTTGGAAGATTGTGTTAAATCTGGAGTGACCCATATAACTGAATACTTATAGACTTAAGAACAAAAAAATGCTTTGATTTCATTTTAAAAATTGTAAAATTGGGTCTATGTATGTCTAAACTGTATCTTTTTAACATAATTATGAACTAGATATACAGCATTACCTGTGATAATGATAGTGTGAATGCTGTAAGCTGAATTTGGCCGCTGAAGATGCTAGTGCTGATAGCTGAAGATGCTGAAATTGATAGCTAAAAACGCTGAAGTTAATACCTGAAAAATCTCAAGCTGATTGCCAGCTAAATTAGCTAAATGCCATATTATCCTAAAAAAAATAATTTGAAAAAACTTAGGTTAGCCAAAACAGCTAGCATGTAGCTGAAAAAATAGCTAAACTTAAAAATATCCTAACAAACTGATAAAAAGCCTAAATTAGCCCAAACAGCTAGTGTGCAAATATTAGCCTAGCTCCAAAACAGCCTAAAAACTATAAAAACTCTAAATTTCCCAAAACAGTTAGCATGTAGCTTAAGTATTAGCTAAACTCCAAAATAGGCTAAAACATCTTAATAAATACCAAAATAGTCCAAAAAGCTAGGAGATGGCTATTTTTAAAACTTCAAACTGTAACTTTTTAACATAATTATGAATAATAAAAAGGCAGGAATATCATTCCAGAAAAAAATTAACTTAAACCTTAAATAACTTCCAATATTTTACTCTCCATGAAAACATATTTTGCCAAAATTATACAAGTTAAAAATGAATGCAAGGGTCCATTAATAACAATAAAGTAAAATGATCCACCGGGGGGGGGCAGATCTGGCCCCCGGGCCTTGACTTTAACACATGTGCTTTACAGGCATGCATTAACTGTGATCTAAATTTAGAAAACATAAATTAAACTGACAGGTTAGAGTCAAACTATACCAAAGTCAGATGAAAAAGAGCAAACAATGAATTAAATGATTATTAGTTCCACAAAAGCCCTTTGATCTGACACTAAAGTCAGTGAATGCTGGTCATATGCGTCCAAAAGAAGCAAAATAGATTTATTAATAAAGTAGGTATTATATTTACTCATCATTTGAGTAAATATATATTGAGTATATATTTGAGTAATATGTTGGTTTGTTGTGTTTGAGCTCCTCTGCACGGGATTTGAACACATTTCAAGTTTCTGATCCTAAGTAGGGTTCACACTCTTCACACACTGTTAGCGTTCGTTTCCTTAAATGTTCTAATGAGCTCAGGAAGAGCAAAAGTTCCTCTGAACTCCAACGTGGACCAAACAACTTCATTCTGAACCATCTGAAATGAGACCAGGGGTGATTAAAAGGTTAAGAGCGGGGCATTTTGATTAAGTTTATAAAAAAATGTCCCAGAAAAACATATAAAACAGATAAAAGATATTTCATTAATAACATGGTTTAGTCAGGAGGGGTTTGTGAGTTTGTTCATGTTTTTTAATAAAGGTCTTGTCAGGTTTTTTAGCCTTTTTTCTTATCTAGTCAGTGCCGTTTTGAACGACAAGGAATTACAATTTGTGCTACAATTAATCAATGAATCAATTTCTAAAAATTATCAACCATCATTAAAGTCCAATGTGTGAAAAGTAGGGCTGCCACAATAAGTTGACTAATCGACGACTAATCAACTATTAAAACAGTCGATTAATAATTTAATATTCTATTGGTCGCTACTTCATATTGTATGGAGTCGGAGTGTAGTAAAGTTAATAGTTGTGATAGCATTCTGCTTGCTTTTTGGACTGTTTTGGCATTTATTATTTTTTTTAGACTATTTTGGAGTTCAGCTAATATTTCAGCTGCATGCTAGTCATTTTGGCTAATTTAGGATTTTTTCCATTTTTTATGATATTTTGGAGCTAATATTTCAGCTGCATGCTAGCTTTTTTTCCCCCTTTTTCTTGTTTTCTAAGCTATTTTGGCATTTAACTAATATTTTAGCTGGTTTGAATGTTTTCAGATATCAACTTCTCTAAACTATCAGCACTAGCATCTTCAGCGGCCAAATTCAGCTTTCAGCATTCACACTAGCATTATCACAGGTAATTTTATATATCTTTTATTGTGTCTTGCTTACATGTGTACTATTTTATTATTTTATTGCTATTGTACTGTGAAGTGTCCTTGGGTGATTTGAAAGGCGCTTCAAATAAAAAGTATTATTATTATATTATATCTAGTTTTTAGTTAGTTTAAAGCTAATGATGGTTAAGATGTGTGCTTTACATCCAGTTTGCACATGAACCGATTAGTTGACTAATCGAAAAAATTAATCAGTGATTAGTCGACTATTAAAATAATTGTTTTTGGCAGCTCTAGTGAAAACACTTTGCAAAGATCTGAGACCATACAGGGTGGTAGAATCTTCTATTAATTGGATTATTTTGGTGTATAAAAACAGTCATTGAAACTAAAATATGAATAGATTTGACATTCATTCTTCTTTACTTGTTTTACACGTTTATTTACGCTTGATGATCTTGAAGAAATACAAAGAATTTGGGAAACTTCACTTTGGATAAAGATGACCTGGATCCACATTAGATCAGGAATCGGATCGTTCAAAATGAACCAATTTTGACTATGAATAAAATTATCAACCAAACTTTTTGCCTCGTGGGTCACAAAAGGTTCTAAAATTACCACATTTTGTTAATCCACCTCCACTGAGAAAGAAATAACAAATACTGGTAATATGGACTAAAACATACTTTAATCTTGATTGAAAATAAGGCCCATTTCGAATTCTTCCCTTATCCCTAACCCTCCTTTTAAAAGGGGAGTTTAAGTACAAGTGTGTCCGCAAAATGTATCCCCCAAGTGGAGGGATCCAAAGTCCTCCTCCGCAAGGCTAAACCGCGTCGCGCTGAGAAGAGTTTTCCTTCATGTGGGTGTGCTCTGAAGCACAGAAGTTTACAATTAAATGCAAGTAATGACTTTTTGTTGTAGCATGACCTTTTTAAAGTTATAAAAGCAATGTTGTTATGTATATTCAAGCGCTGGAAGCTCCACGCTAACACTAGCAGACCAGCGATTATTGATGACGTCATTGACGAAAGTGACGACTGAAATATGAGACACTGTTTTTTCATAATTCTCTGTTTGGAGGGGTAAATGAAGGGGAAGGGAGAAGGGAAGAATTCGGATTGGGCCAAAATGTATGCATTTTTTTAAAAACAGAACTTTTTGGAGTTCTGATTGTACTTTTGAAGAATCAAAACTGTGGCTTTCGTTCTAATTTCAGAGCCAATTGCACCGATGTGTTGATGTCCATAAGGGAAAAGTGCACCTTAGAAAAATGCTGTGTTCGTGTGGTGTTTGAATTATAGGGAAAAAATGCCAGTCCGACACACATGAACGTCAGAAGAACAACAAATGTTCCGACACCACACAAACAAAGGTCAATGGAGCATCATCAATGGGGACAAATCAGAATCACAGGTGAAATAAAACATTAATAAAGATTATCATAACTTATTCTAGTTTGGCAGGCCAGACTATATATTTTGCCCACCCCTACCCAAGTATAAAGACTTAATATCTTATATTTTTAGAGTTTTTATTTGTGCATTAGTAGAGTTTATTTTAAAAAACAATGATAAATAAAAAAAAGAATGCAACAGAAGCCAATAAATGTTGGAAGAGCTACACTCATTTTTGGAAGCTGATCATTTATGGGCTTCTGTTACATTCTTCTTTCATAGCTAGCAACAGTGATAACAACAATAGCACAGTCACCAGTGAACAGGACCGATCAGACAGAAACAGTATTTGGGAGACGATGTTTGCTGAAGCAGTAAGCATAGGTTTGTTAACATATTTACATAAAATCTACCTGTTATAGGGGCTTCTACTTCTAGCATGCACTTCTCCTGCCGCAGAATGTTGGCCCCGTCATTGATGATTTTCAGAGCTACGTCCTCGTCCACCCGCCCTTCTTTGACCAGATGATTGCGGAGCATCTCAGGGTTGGGCTTGCCATCTTCAAATAGTTCTTTTATCGTGAGCTTGTGTTGTGGGGGGTATGGCACGGCTGTTGACGAGAAAAAAACAACAACAAAGGCTTGTTTATTTACACATATCAGATTTTTTAAAAACAGCTTTGGATACAAACATGTCATTAGTTAAGTTACAACCACTTAAAGCCTTGGCAAATGAAAAACGTTTATTGTATAAATCATTTAAAATAAGTGTCAAAGTCAAGACCCGGGGGCCGGATCCGGCCCTCCGGGTAATTCTATCTGGCCCTCCAGATTGTTTTAATTTATTGTTATTAATGGCCCGATGTTATCTTCTGTTCATTTCTAACTTGCATAATATTGACAACAAAATATATTTTTATGGAGAGTAAAATCTTAAAAGTTATTTAAGGTTAAAGTTGATTTATTCTGGAAAAATATTCCTGAATTTTTTCAGCAATCAACTTTAGCGTCTTCAGCTATCAGCTTTAGTGTTATTAGCTATCAATTTCAGCATCTTCAGCTATTAGCATTATCATCTTCAGCTGCCAAATTCAGCTTACAGCATTCACACTAGCATTATCACAGGTAATGCTATATATCTAGTTCATAATTATGTTAAAAAGTTTTAAAGTATTAAAATGTAGTTTTAGAGTGTTCAATAAATGTTTATCCTGTTCGGCCCGTGACCTAAGGTGTGTTTTGGATTATGGCCCCTTGTGCGATTGAGTTTGACACCCCTGATTTAGAAAATACCAGCATCAATTCCTGAATAGAATAGAGAGCTGCTAAACGCTGTCTTTTACCTCACACTCCATTTTAATGCGTTGAAATTACAAGATGTGATTTCAGTGAATGCACTATAAGGAAGATACTGACACAGGAGTAGAAATACATCCACCCACACAATCATGACAGATGAGAGACACGAACGACAACCAGCCAGAGGCACCACACCTCACTTAACCTCCCTCCTCTCCCTTAGTGTGCTGCTCCACACCACCTACACAATCCTTTTACCGTCATCGCAAAAGGTCAGCGCTTTCAAGGCTGACACCTGAGAGCTTCATGATCAAAACACAGTGAAGTGCAGAACAAGAAAAACTGGACAGTTTATCACAGAAAATCTCACGCAGGAATAAACACTCCGTCAAAGACACCGACTTCCCCGTCTTGACATCAATTAAATAATCGTTTTTTTAGTCAATCCGGGGACACCTAACCTGCCTAGAAGTTTAAAAGATCAGAGATTCTATTGATTAGAAGTTCAATATTTCATCAGCAGCCTAGCGGGTTTACAGAAGTCCATGAGCAGATAGCTGCAGATTAATCTGCACTTGTTTAAATGAACAGCAGGTGTGATCCCGGTTCTCTCACTCCCAGCACCGAAAACAGACAAAAGGGATTACAGCTGGTATTCCTAATGACAAGCCAGACAGAAAATGCATTACTAATTACCTGTGGCATTAGGTAGGTTGTGTAACATCAAATTTAGGGCAGAAACACAGAGGAGAAGCGCACCACAATGTGACAGGTTGGTTTTACAGGTTTACAACTGAGACAAAGGAAGTAAATGTATATCAGTGAACTGATCAGATATATATTTGGCCATAAAAGACATTTTATTAATTCTGAATTTCTTTCAATACAAGTGTAACTGTGTAAACTTGTTTTTGAAGAACTGAAAATACTCTACAACACATGTTTTAAGTGTTATATGTGAGTGCCTTTTCTGATGAGTTTTTTGCAGTTTAGTCCTTCAACTTTATGTTAGACTTTTGATCTAATTTTTTACAGTTTTCAGCTTTTGTTTTAACTAAATAGCTGCCATATTCTCTTTAAACATCGCTAGAGTATTGCAAAGGCGGCGAGTGTCTGAGTGAAAGCAAAGGTTGCAGGTAAATGGAGGTAAGTTAGAACACAAACAGCTCTAGTCTGGCTAGCCTTTCCTGAGGACAAGCTGTCATGCGTTGACCACTGTGGTATAAATAAACAGTAAGTGCTTCCAGGCCTACAAGGCACAGCCACAAACTGAGCTGTAAGCTGAGGTACGAGCCTTAAGAACAGATTAGGTAAAGCCTCTATTAGCGAAGGCCTTCCAGATTCTGAGGCTGTTTACTTAAAAGCCTTGTCACACAGAGGGAAGAGACCTGGATGAACAAAGAAGCATGTATGAAAAGATGAAGACGGAATGGGGCAGCATCAGACGCACTGGGGTAACCAGACCGTGAAACATTTAGCTGTTTTCATCAAATTTAAAAGCATTTTCTTGAGGGTCGGAAGTAAATACTTATACAAAAAACTGATGGTCTAAAACAGGGGCGTCAAACTCGATCACACGGGAGTCCAAAATCCAAAACACACCTTAGGTCGCGGGCCGAGCAGGATAAACATTTATTGAACACTCTAAAAGTACATTTCTTAAACTTTAAAACCATAACTTTTTAACATAATTATTAACTAGATATACAGCATTTCCTGTGATAATGATAGTGTGAATGCTGTAAGCTGAATTTGGCAGCTGAAAATGCTGAAATTGATAGCTGAAGATGCTGAAACTGATAGCTAAAAACGCTGAAGCTGATAGCTGAAATCACTGAGGCTTATAGGTGAAAATGCTGAAGCTGACAGCCAGCTGAAATATTAGCTAAATGCCAAATTAGCCTGGAAAAAAATAAAAATAAAAAACTTAGGTTAGCCAAAACAGCTAGCATGTAGCTGGAAAAAAAAGCTAAACTTCAAAATAGCCTAAAAAACTGAAAAAGCCTAAATTAGCCAAAACAGCTAGCGTTTAAATATTAGCAAAACAGCCTAAAATACTTTTTTTAAAGCCCAAATCAGCCAAAACAGCTAGCGTGTAGCTAAAATATTAGCTTAACTCTAAAACAGCCTTAAAAACAAAACAAAGCCTAAATTAGCTAAAATAGCTAGCATGTAGCAGAAATGTTAGCTCAACTAAAAAACATTCTAATTTTTTAAAAGCCTAAATTAGCCAAAATAGCTAGCATGTTACCAAAATATTAGCTTTACTCCAAAACAGACTAAAAAGCAAAAAAAAAAAGTCTAAATTAGCTAAAACAGCTAGCTTGTAGCTAAAATATTAGCTAAACTCCAAAAAAATCTTAGTAAATGCCAAAATAGTCCAAAAAGCTAGCAGAATGCCAATTTTTAAAACCGTAACTTTTTAACAATTATAAACAATAAAAAGCCAGGAATATTATCCATCCATTTTCCTGACCGCTGTCTCCATTTCGGGGTCGCGGGGGTGCCGGAGCCTAACCCGGCCACTGATGGGCGAAGGCAGGGTACACCCTGGACAGGTCGCCAGTCTGTCGCAGGGCTGCAATCACACACACATTCACTCTCACATTCACACCTAGGGGCAATTTAGAGTCACCAATGAACCTATGAAGCATGTTTTTGGACGGTGGGAGGAAGCCGGAGTCCCCGGTGAAAACCCACGCATGCACGGGGAGAACATGCAAACTCCACACAGAAAGGTCCCAGCTGGGAGTCGAACCGGGGCCTTCTCGCTGTGAGGTAAGAGCGCTAACCACTGCGCCACCATGCAGCCCCCAGGAATACCATTCCAGAATAAATCAATTTAATCAATTTAAATCAATTTAAACCTTAAATAACTTTCAATATTTCTTAAATATATCTTAAAATATATTTTGCTAAAATTAAACGTTAGAAATAAGCACAAGATAATATCAGGCCATTAATAACAATAAAAAAAAGATCTGGAGGAGCAGATATAACTACCCAGAGGGCCTAGACTTTAACACGTGATCTAAAAGAATCTTTATAATATTGTTAAATTATTGTAGGAAAAAGTTCATCCAAGCAATTGATACAATAAATATATTTACTAGCTAAGAAATTACCTAACTCTATCTATAGTTGAAAAAACACTTTTTTTCTGAGACACAGAGCAAAATGCTTTTTACAAGACAGAACAATGAAACAACAATAAAAGGCTGCCAACATTGTGAGAGCTGCTTCTTATTAGACTGCCTGGCCTAATTAACATTAATGTTTGATGAACTCTTCAAAACCACAGCCACAGTGACCCACTGCTGCACTGCATCATCACCACAGTCTGGCAGGACAACAAACAGCGCGAGAAACAAAGACATGACTATCTAGCACCCCGCCTGCCCGGGCTAATGTGTTATTCTACAGTGATATGAGCCCGCGTCTACAATATGTTCACTATTGTTTCAAAATCAGCACAAAAGAGGAGGCTTGAATTACAAAGATGCGGCTGGGTGGAGATGAATGGAGGGGGACTGGGGCTGGATGAATCATGAAGACCACTTCAGATTGCTCGAATTATCAATGAATGTGCCCCCCTCCTCCCAAAAGCTAAATAGCCAGGATGGGGGCTTATTTAACAACTCTGTCAGTCAGGAGGGGCGGGGGCTTTTCTCTCTTTGATTTCAATTCAGTTTTAGCCCATCAGAGATTAAAGACCAAATTGAAAATCATTTTTAACGTGTTGTTGTGCCTTTTTTAAACATTTATAAAGAAATTCACACTTAAAATAGCATTTCATAATTCAAACTGTTGTGAATCAGGAGCAGGCGAAAACAGTGCAGTAGGTGTGAGTAGAAGCTACTATGGCAAGCCACAAGCTCCCTGCTCCATTCTGAAGCATCTACTTGCAGTCAAATAGCTCCGTGTACGTCTCATCCGAGCTGGTTTACGGCTGTTGTTCTGCTAAAGTTAGCTTGTGAGGGGCTGTAAGCTAATGGGAGAACATGTAAACCACATGTGTCGATTCTATCCGGCCCTCCAAATCATTTTATTTTATTGTTATTAATGGCCCGATGTTATCTTACGCTTATTTGAACTTGTATCCTTGTTGACAAAATATATTTTCATGTAGAGTAAAATATTGAAAGTTATTTAAGGTTTAAGTTGATTTATTCTGGAATAATATTCCTGCATTTTATTATTCATGATACGGTTTTAAAGTTTCAAAAATTGGCATTCTGCTAGACTATTGGACTATTTTGGCATTTACTTAGATTTTTTTTATCTATTTTGGAGCTTAGCTATTTTTACAGCTACATGCTAGCTGTTAGAAGTTGTTTTTAAATAGTTTTTTAGGCTAATTTGGCATTTAGCTAATTTTTTAGCTGGCTATCAGCTTCAACGTTTCCAGCTATCAGTTTCAGCATTTTTAGCTATCAGCTTCAGTGTTTTCAGCTATCAATTTCAGCATCTTCAGCTATCAGCACTAGCATCTTCAGCGGCCAATTTCAGCTTACAGCATTCACTCTAGCATTAACACAGATTATGCTGTATATCTAGTTCATAATTATGTTAAAAAGTTTCGGTTTTAAAGTTTTAAAAATGTACTTTTAGAGTGTTCAATTGAAATTTATCCTGTTCGGCCTGCGATCTAAGGTGATCCGATGGATTTTATCCCCTTGTGCGATTGAGCTTGACACCCCTGACGTAAACAGATGAGTGATGGGGAAGGGGACGGGCTTACTCTGTGCAAACAGTCCTGTCCACAACTTAGAGATGAATTTCTGATAAACGCCTGCCACTCTGCAGAAACTATGTCCTAATAACACAGTTTTGTTTTTTGTTTTTTGCTAAAAAGGACATAATCGTATTTAAAAGACAACTGAAGCACTTTTAAAATAACTCAAAAGATGATCGTAGTGGGTTTTTAAATGAAACTTTAGCAGCCAAATGTACTTCTAACGCAGCCATGTGGCGTGACATATCTGTCAGTCAACTGTTTATTTACACAAGGCCAAGGGAGAAAACACCTCAAGCAAGTGATGGTGCGAAGCAGAATGTGATAGTCAGCAGTGCAACAGATAGTGCTGACCACAGCCACTCGTGTGACTGTTAGTCAGTGTTTTACAAACGACTAATGTGTGACTATTTAAAGGTAAAAGCGGTGGACAGGTGGCATCCTATCATTTATTAAAAAGCTATTATCAAAGCCGTCTGCAGTTCTGTCCCTGAACAGTTCCTATTCTCTTTCTCCACGCTGTGTCTGCTCATGATGGGAGCATCACTGGGGAGATTCTTTCCACAATTAACTCACACTCCCCCCTACTCGCTTACACTTCAGCATTCCAGCCCTCTGGCAGGACACTTTCCTGGTGCCCTTGGAGAGAAGCATGGAAGTGCTGCTGCCGCTGTAGTGGCTTTAGGTAGCTGGATGGGAGGTTTGTGGCTGCAGGAGGGGGGGCTGTGTTTCCTCTCTGGGGAGTTTCCCACAAACTAGGCTCTGATTGACCCACAGCAACAACTGAAATGGCAACTTCAATGCCAAGGAAGCAGTCGCTCCTGGGTGCCCCGACCACACATTTGTTGATCTAGACTAGAGTAAACCAGTAGGTTGTGTTGTCCTCATGTGTGTTTATAAACTAGCTAGCTGGGTTTAAAACAATAACATAGATGTTGATGCAAAATCTAGAGATTTCTGTCTAATTTTAGTCTTTGTTAAAACTATACATTAAGAAATACTTGTGTTTTTAATTTGAATCTTTTGTGATTTAATTACTAGCACATTTATGGGTATTTCTCGCCATGAATCTGATCATACCATGATAATAGTGTGACTAAATGACCCTTCACACTGACATAATCATATTATAACAAACCAGGCGGCAACAGACAGCTGTTCTTTTTAAATTCAAAATCTACAGGTGGCTTACACACGAATAAGATCAATAGAAAGTTTAAAGTTGACTCACTTTTTATCAGTCGTTCTGTGGTGGACTGCTTCTCCTTGTCTTTGTCTTTATCTTTCCCAGACATCGTTGCTTCAAACTCAGATCTTGTTTGGTTTTCAGTCCAGTTCGTTCACAAGTCTGGCGGACACCTCCGTCTTGTCTTTCGGTTAAGGTCAGATGAACTCCTTTTGTGTTTGCCCTTTTCTTGCTTTTTAATTAAGACGCAAAAAAAAGCTAGCAAAGCAGATCCAGTTCTTGAAATTTATCAAGCTAGCTTATGCCAACAGTTATGCTAACAATAAAAAATTAAAACAGAAATAATACAATTTAAACGAAATATTAAAATGTTTGAAAATTAAATAAAAACGAACACTAAAAAGTGCTACTGTGAAAAAAATAATAAATCAAGTATTGCAAACAATACTTGGATATTACCCGGAGGTAGGCTGCCATACACCGCTAATCCGATTTAGTTACTCTTTTTCAGCTAATTAGCAAGCTAACATCTTCACGTATTGGCAATTCGAGGAGCAGGAATAAACAGAAACAGCAGACCGGAGGCTCATCTTGAATGTAGCACTCGTTGATTGCACAGGCAAAAAAGAAAAAATATATATGTCTATTTATATATACATGTTTTTTTCTTAAGGAAAAAAAATCAAAAATAATGTAAGTAAGCGCAGCTGCTAGATTCGCCTTTCTTCCGTGCACATAAAAGGTGCAAGTCCTTCCGAGATGCAGGAAGCGTCTTGACAATTTGTCGTCCTCCTCGGATTAAACTCTAATCTGACAGCGAGTGAGGACTGAAGGAGCAGCCAGCGGCGGATTTCCTACAACATGGTGGAAGCGATGTGACGTGACTATGGAAACGTGTCACGTGGGGCAAGAGGTGCGTTTAATAACAAACTCCCCCGTGAAGTTCCGAGCCAAAAATCAGGCAGAAATGCTGAAAATGAGTGACGTAGATCGGATTCATTGATGCGGGTCAACTGGTCGTGGATCACACGTAAAATAATGCCACGTGTAGCAGAATAAATTCTGAAAAAAAGTCTGACATCAAACTGCAGAGAGAACGGTTCTGTGCGGAGCCGCTAGATGGCGCCCAAGTGTCATTTTCTAAAACGTGGTCACCTGAAGAAAAGCATGGATGACAAGTCAATTTTAGTAACTCCCACAAGCTTTCTTGAGATGTTTTTGTTCTGCAAAGCCACTTCATGTGTAATAACATTAAAAAAGATAATAAAACATGCATTAATGTGGAATAAGTTCTATTTTACTTTTGATATTTGGGGGAAACTGAATAAGCGGATAAAAAACATTTAAAAAAATACAGGTGTGTCGATTAATCGACTAATCAATTTATCTTGCAATTCTGTCTGAGGAAAGTTATTAATCGAATCAACTTATATACCATTAATTCAATTCAATTTTATTTATATAGCCCAATATTATAATACAGTTTTCTCAACGGACTTCACAACAGTAACCCAAAACATAAAATCACTCATAAAATATAAACAATAGCTGGTTGCTAAACTAAACCGGGCATCCCTGCACTTAGACCCTCCTTCTCTGTAAGGAAAAACTCCTAAAAAAAAACAGATTCTGGGATCAAAAGCAAGAAACCTCAGGGATGTCCACATGAGAGAGGGATCGTCTCCGAGAATGGGCCAGGACTGTTATCCCTAGAGTACTATTGTCAGGAGATTTTTACTTGAGCAAAAGTATTTACATGATCTTCAACATATTACATTTTTTCTAGGTGTAGAGTCCCTGGGTAAAGGCTCACATGTCCAAGGTAACA
Source organism: Oryzias melastigma (assembly GCF_002922805.2). Taxonomy (NCBI): domain Eukaryota; kingdom Metazoa; phylum Chordata; class Actinopteri; order Beloniformes; family Adrianichthyidae; genus Oryzias; species Oryzias melastigma. The sequence goes on along the minus strand of NC_050520.1, from coordinate 31,511,034 downwards.
GGTGAGGTGCCAAGGTAAGTTTCCCCTGCCAGAATTTGTATCCCCAGTCTCATGCATCACTGATTTGTTTTGTAATGCTCCTATTTTGTCCCCAAAAGCGTAAAAAGAAGGTGGATGATTACGATACACTATTCTGAGGCTTTAGGGAGGTTTTTTGTGTGTCATATTTGCATCTTTCCCCCACACTTCTATGTGAAACTATGACATCTTCTCGTGTTAAGAAATAGAGAAAAATGACACTTGCTTGACTAATTTACGATAAAACTCGTAATTTATGAAAGTGACTTTGTGATGGAAGCATGTTACAACAGAAAATGATCAAATAATTGTTGTTTCTACTGCAAATTGTTGGTGGGACAGATTCTGGCAGCCTGGGTCAGCAGCAGCCTGACAGAATCTGTGCCCCCTGTCATATTCTGTAGAATATGAGGAAAAAAAATACTTCAAACATGACAGTAAAATCCCAAAAGCCCCAGAATAAAGTATATCGCTATCATCCACTTTCTTGTTACGCTTTTGGGGGGAAAATATGTATTACCAAACAAATGAATGATCCCAGAGACGGGATACACATTTTGGCATGGGAACTTACCTTGGCTCAACACCGGAATGGGTGCACCAAAGGCCATGTCTCCAGTATCATTATTTTATTTAGTTTTTTTTTTAAATTATTTTTTGTTCGAAAATTCATAATCTTTCAGTAATTTTCTTGGATGTTTTTAGGATATTGCTGCTTTTATTTTTGTTTTTGTTACATAAACCACAGTTTAAAAAAAAAAGTACTCAGCAAATTACCTAGCAAAAGTGATGGTACTTTTTAAATGTTTTAGGATTGATGAAGATTTAGCTTATCTAACTCTGCAACAAGATTTTTGAATAGTTTAGCAGATGAGCTTCATCCATAATAAAATTGTTTCAGAATTAAATGACTTGATCATTGCCTAATTGATATTGGAAAATACCATTTGGATTGAGGTACACTAATTTTATTTTACTATAATGTAAAAATCAATTAATCCACTTATATTCCCACGATCCAATTAGATCCATCTGCGTAAGGCAAGTTGTTAATTGAATTGATGTATACCACAAAAAAAAGTAAAAAAAATTGTGTCAAAATGAAATGTTTTGACTATATTAATATTAGAAAATAATATTCAGATTGAGGCATGGTGAATTTATTTTACTAGAACATAAAAATGACCAAATGGCAGCAAAAACTGATCAACCATCATCAAAGTCTAGTGTGGAAACAAATACATGACCTTACAGTGTGGTAGAATGTTCTAATATTTGGATTATTTTGATGCAGAAAAACAACAGTGGGTTGAACTTTATTAAACTAAAATGTGAATGGATTTGACATTTACTCGTTTACATGTTTGTACACATATTTAATTTACACTTGAATATCTTGAAAAAAATACAAATAATCTGGAAACCTTTCACCTGCACTGTTCAGTACCTGGCATTTATCTCTGTCACACCGTTTTGGATTTAGTTCAGGTCAGTGAATCAGATCGCTCAAAACAAATCAATATTGACTATAGATTATATCAGCAATCAAATTATGATGTGAATCAAACTGTTTATGATTTGTTAGAAACCTATTAAAAATACAGAGTAACATTACAGTAAGATCTTGTCTGATGAGATTAAGTGAGACAATGTGCTTAAATAAAGTACCACGATGAAAAATCATACAAAAAATTAGATTTATTGAACTTGAAAATAGCATGAAATTCCACTTAAACATTCATCATAAGTAAATACCTACAACTTTACAATGATATTATCACCAACCACATATAAAACCATGGATGCAGAGGAACAGCTCAAACAAAAAGCAGCTCATTAGCTAAAATAAAAGACATATTTAAAAAGATTCTTGAATCTGAACAAAGTACAAAGGCCATGCAGAGAAGAGATTTTTTCACTTAGCTGTTAGAAATGTTGGTTCACAGAAATGCTTCAGTTTGTTTGTCTTTTAGTTTTGCCTGATTTGAGTCTTTGCTGTAAAATATAAAAGACATGTCCACCAATATTTCTAGAGCCCTGTTATTCTTTACAATTAAAATTAGAAAAAAATCTACCTAATTACTTTAAATGGATCCTTCCAAGACAAGAGATGTGTGATCATAAGCAAGCATGTAGCCTGAGGGGTTCTCAAGTCTTTCTTCCACCACTATTGAGAAGTCTACTGGGCCAAAACCCAGACCTTTTTTTTTTTATTTTTTGTATCCATAAGCTGAACTTAAAATTAGTAGCAGGCAAGTAAACTAAAAAGACAGCTTTTCACTTCATTTTAAGATTTGACACAGTTGGGTCTCTAACATCTACAGCTGAGCACAGAGAAATATGGAGTCATCAGCAAACTGTGATCAATGTCACTTCAAGTGTAGGCACTCGTGGCTCTTCAATAGTGCACAGCAACAGCAGTCGAGAAAAACGGAAAGAAAAACGAATGAAGAAGTTCTACAAAAAAAATTAAAGTACCAAGAAAATGTTCCCTTCCAAAGCCAGGCAGCAGACTCGACGACTTCTGGCTTACGGTTTACAGAGGAGTGTTCGGACATCACAAACAGATATGCAGGGTTAGACAAGAATCTTACTCACATTTACACGAAAGACCTAAAACGCAAACAGATGTGGGAAGTCTTTGGTGTTCAGTGTGACAAAACTGAACCAAACTATACAAAAGGAGTGACATCCAAAACTTTGTTGGCATCATTTTCCTATGAATTCCAAACGAGGGTGTTGGACACGTTGTACACAGGAGTGCTGCATCACACAGAGGACATCACACATCTGGAGTGGATGGTATGGCTATACATGAATCCTTCATATCACGTGAGGCGCTACAGGCCTGCTCTTCAGTTGGTAATCCTCTCAGCTCATGTGCCCTGAGATGGACCAGTCTTCACCTTGTTAAGTCTATAAAAACATCCACGTACTGGACAGAGACACCAACCAAAGCCCTTCTCTATACATGTTAATCATTCTATCTTAAACATACTCCGTTAGTACGGACCGATAGATGATGATGACAAAATTCAAATATTTATATGTACCTTGTGAATTTTGATTACAAATAAAAAAGGGAAACATCTATAGAATGAAAGCATAAATGCAGTTTTCCCTGAAAAGATTCTGGGAAAAAGATGTTTTTGACTAAACTGCACAGTAAGAAGTGTCTTACCTTGCTTGCATATATATTTAATCTGTAGATTGGTGTGCTGCAGGATACTATTTTAAATCCTTTTCTTTAAAACTTTTACTTTTAAAAGCTTAAAGACTAGATTTGAGATATACCGGCGGAGGGTCCGACTCCCTTAGCTGTTAAATGACCCACGTTCTAACTGACAGCAGCTGGAGACAAACGAGGACCGTATGGTCTCGTTTTCTCTTTCATAGGAGTGTTGGCCCAAGACGGAACTGAGCAACGAATCTCAGGAGATTACTTTAGATCTGCTTCAGCCGAGTGTGGCCTGACCAGCTGCTGGAGGCCTGCTTTCTTGTGTTGTGATTGGTCGTAAAACAAGAAAACAGATAAATTAGGAAAAAACTGCTCTCAGAGCAGCTCCAGTTGTGAGAAGTCTCCGAAACAAAAACAGTGTCCTCCAAATGGCTCATTTGTTTTTTTACTGCATAATGAAGCCGGGTTGCGGCGCCATGCCGGGCGCAGGCCTCTGGGGCAAAGCGGGGGGGTATTGAGAGATGTAGTGGTTGGGGTATCCGGTGGGGATGTTGGGGAAAGGCTGCCCGGTTCGGGGAGGGATCGGCGGGTACGGTGAATAGAAGGCAGAAGACTGAGGGGCAACAGATGGAGCTGGGCTTAATATAGGGGCTGGCTGGGAGGGTGGAGGCGGTGGTTTCCTTCGTGGCTGAGCGAGGGGGGAAGGGGTGCTGCTGTCGGCCTCAGTGAGGGGGGCGGGCCCCGCGGACACATCCTGAGATCGGGAGGACGAGATGGGCATCTGAGGGAGCCCGTGGCCCTTCTCCACCATCTCCTGCAGCTTCTCGATCTTCACCCGTCTTAAGTGGGCCAGCTTCCTCTTGCTCTGGTAAGAATCAATGAAAGAATCCAGGTTGATCTCACCATCCATGAAGGAGTCGGCCATGTTCTGTTGGAAGACACAGGAGAGTTTTAACACCATAGCTTGATCGTAAAGACAGCCTCAGCAATGGAAACAGCAAAAACAAACTAAGCGGGTCACTCATTAAAATGTTATTTAAAGATAATTTCCACTCAGGCCACTACACTTATTACATATATTTGCAAACACAATTAATAATAAATATAATTTTGATGCACTTTCAACAAGGAAAGTAATATTTAGAACATTTCAAAGAATTGGAACCACTATTTACTGATACACAGATTAACCGGAAAAGGTTGAAACAAAAAAGAATAAGTTAACGAGAATGTTGAATATTAACTCACAAAGAGCTCAACTCTTCAAAGAGTTCAAGTTGTGCATCACTGGTCACAACATTCAGGTGTCAGACAAATGCACCTCTGAATGACCTCTAGAGTAAGTCTTTACAGGAAGTGTCAAAGTGACCTTTTATAAACACAAATTACTAAAGGTTATAAACGTGTAAATCTCAGTAAGCAGATCTTGTATAAAGTTAAAAACACTAGAAAGTCAGATCATAACATCAGATGTCAGTAATATAGACAACTACCAATTCAACATCATCAAGCTTTTTAAGCAGCACTTTAATCACAATTTTAAATACATGAATGTCGACTCTTGAGTTATTATCAGTGAGCTGACAGCTGCAATAGCAGCCTGTAAAGTTATCAATGAGGGAGCAGCCTGGAGCTGCTGCTAATGATAAAGCAGTAATACTAACGAAGGAAAAAACATTACGAACGTGGTCGTCCTGACAGAAACATTTAGAAATAAAGTTTATCAGACACAAGGTCACATCTTTGCATCAGAAAAACTTACGTTCCAGTCTTGAACTCATATTCACAGCAAGGATCTGGACAATACTAGAGACAAGTTTTCTGTTCTTGGTTGGTTTGAGATTTAAAAAAAAAAATGTTGATTTTATTTTCAATGGGTTAGTTTCCTCCTATCGCATTTGATTTTATGTATAATATATCAATATTATATATATATATATATATATATCTGTTGTAGATAAAAAAAAAGAGTCAATACAATCTAAAACTGTGTAAAGTCCATTTAAATAATTTTTAACACCTCACATACAAGAACGTGCACATTAAGTTCAGTTGGGGAAGCAAACATATGTCTATAGTATAATTTTATGCCACCACAATAAGAACAAAAGACACAGTTTTGAAATAAAAAGTTCCTAAATTGCAAACAAAATTGTCAGTTTTAAAATCAAAACTCTTTATGTATTATTGGTAAACTAAAATATTAAATGTTTGCTTAATATTTGGCTTAAAAATGCATTTTTGCGACAACTATTTTCAGATGCGTTGAAGTCTTGATCTCGCTTCCTCCACATCTTTGATTTTGTGTTTTCAAACCTGATCTCAGTGTGATATTTGTGCAATGAAATCAGCCAACCACAGACAAGGGATTCATGCTGATTGGCCTAGATTGTATCCAATCAAGTGTCTTTGCCTCACAGTGACTGGGGTTTGTTGCAGACACAGACTTTATATTGGTTCTGTTCAACCAGGATTCTGCAGTCTTCAACCATTCTGGCCCGTTTCTCTCTGAGCAAAACCAATACTTTACCTGAACATTATAAAAATGTCAGCAAGTAACCATCAGGTGTTTTCTAAATAGAAAACTTTAAGCTTAATTCTATTTGATAGACTTCCTATGAAACTTTTCCTGAACAGCTTTAGAGAAATTCCCCTCCAGGGTCAGACGTTCTGAACATGGCAAGAATATAACAAACTTATCAAGTTCCCCTGAAGCCCAGTGAACGGACAGGAAGCTTTCACCTCACTGGTGTTTATAATGATGATGCTATGATGAATAGAATAAAGCTTCGGAACAAGGCTCCCCTTATTATACTGCAGCTCATTTTTCACAGTCTCGTGAAAAATTTAAGTTAAAAATGTTGGGGTTTTTTTTTTTTTTTTTTTTACTTTTTAAAACAGTGTGGTGTGTCTTACATTCTGACCTTGTCAATTAAAGTGTATAAAGTGCATAATAAGGGATTTTACAACTTTAAACACACTTTACAGATTTCATCTATCGTGTGCTACTGTATTTTAGAATGCAACCCTTGCAATAAACGAGGGACTTGTGTATAATGCCCTGTACAGTCTTTTTACTTTTTAACTCCTCTTCAAAACCATGTGTGAACTCTGAGTAAAAAGAGCAAAATGACAAAGTTCCCATTTTTGAGAATGAATTACTCCCATGCAAAAAGGGGACAAAGAAAGCGTTGTGTTCATTGATATCCACAATGACGTCTACTATACATGGCATAAAAAAAAAAAAAGAAAACAGAGAGAGAAACCATGGAACTTTAAAGGCCGTATGTTTATAACTAGCAAGTCGGAACACCAAGTACTTTTTATTTCTTAACCAAAATATAGCAAAAGTAGAAATCCTCTCAAAACATGGTTACCATGTATTTCAGCAATTAACCACTAGAGCACCTATAATTTTTTGTTTTGGTCTTTGTCGTGTGAGAAAGTCACCTTTGTGCATGACGAGACAGATTATCAGATGTTTTACAGCATGCTGCAGGCGGTTGATTACTATTGTAAATGGTGTCGAAAGAATTAAGGAAACAAGCAAACAGAAACAGTATTTATTTCTACTGTAAAAAACAAACTTGACTTTCAGCACTGTACATTTAGTTACTGCTGGAGTCAAACAGGTCAACTTGAAGCAAGTCGAGCACTGGGCCGCCCAGCAGAGATTTGACACTGGAACAATGCAGCCTTTGTCAAAGCAGACACCAACAAGTGGAACAGCAGGTACATGATTCACCAGCTGGATGTATGAGGTCAACTGTGTGGAGCTACAAAATGCTCACCTCTGTCTCCTCTTCTATTTTTGCTCCTTCTGTCTGCAGCAGAGCCAGCAGAGTGTCCAGGGAGGTGTTTCCTGACTTGTGGTCTGTGGAGGAACAAGAAGAGAAGAAAAACAAATGTAACTGAGACTGTATACTGACTAAAAGTATTCACACCAACAAAGTACACATCTCAATATAGATGGAAACTTTCGGTGAGAGCATTTATTAATTCTAACAAATTTTTTAAGGTTTTGCATGTTGAAAAGAACCTGATGAATAATGCACTTTATACAGGAGTCAAGGTGATATTTTGGTAAACTTTTCTTGTTTAAATTACAGCTGTCAACAACTTTCCTGGAAAACCCAACATCCGGATTTTTTTCCCCTTGGTAACAAGACAGGAAGTTTATCAGGTATTTTCCTGAAACTATTCCAACAGCTATAATGCCTGTTCTGCTGGGAACTAGCAAAAGCTCTGCTGAGTCACCTGAAACCAGCTCGATACGTCTGAGGAGGAGCAGTCTGCTTTACCTTCTGAGAAAGGACTGAAAGTCAACACCAATGGGATTAGGGCTGCACAAACAGAGTGGCACTCTGACACCGAGACCAAAGACCCAGCACCACTTCATGATCTCCACTGTAAACGTACCAACTGTGTACCAAGCCATGACAGAGTGAAGCAGATCCATTTCACAGAAGAGACTCCGGTCTAACCTGATATGCTATTCTGGGCTTTATGGCATGCCAACCATGTGAACACTGAGGACGGCCGGTTCATTTCTGCACCGTCTAGAAAAGTCTTGGTCATTTTCTCTCTTTTAACATTTACATTCTGGCTTTCGAATAGTTTTAGCTCTTTCAAACTATATTTTCAATTTTTGAGCAATGACAGCTGGATAGCAAGTTGAGGTGCCTTTCAGATCAATGACAAAGTGAGACAAACCTATGCAGGAATTAGGATATATGACCAAACATTAAAGCTGTCCTCCTCTTAAGATCCAGCCACTACAGTCTACGACCATCCACATGCCCGGACAACCCAAAAACCTGTAGCACCCGTACTGTCAACCCCACCCCATACAGATACATGTGACTAAGCCTTAACCCCTCCGCTCTGCTTGGCTCGTTTACATTAAAAGTGGGGTCATCTGGACCCCATAAGACGGTGCGCTGAACTTTTTTTTATTATTGATTTTTGAGTTTCACTAATGTCCAAGACAGACATAAAATCCTGTCCACCTTTGTCCACATTTGTCATGGAATGAATCAATATGTGGTTGGAGTCATCTGGCCCCTAAAGAGAGTGGAAGGGTTAATGCTTTTCATCAAAACCATACTGTAGAATTTTGGTTCCCATCTATGAAGGCAGCAGTTACACTTCAGCTAAACTGGTTTGGTATTTTGAAAAAATAATCTATATAAAAGGTATCACAGAAGTATAGATGATTATAATACCATCAACAGGATCCTGTCATCATTAAAATGTGTGCAAAAAATAAAATGTGGATGGTAAATGAGCACTGACAAGAGCATAAGACCTTCTATCATATCATCCACCAGTGCCTAGGGCCTGTACTGATCCTAATGACAACACATGATATAATAGGGAATCACTAACTATATGAGAATATGTCTAGACCAGAGGTCTGCAACCTGTGTCTCTTATCTCTCCATGGTGGCTCCTTGGCCAAACATAAAATAAGTCATGGAGACTGCTGACCCAACCATGTTGACTGTTGGAGTCAGCAGCTCCCTGATAATGGCTGCCAAACCAAAACTACAGAAGGAAAACAAATGAATAAAGCCTGCAAACTAAGACTACCAAGGTCCAACCCCAAACTAAAATAACAAAACCCAGCAGTGTAAGACTGCTGAGGACAAAAAGGGGAAAAAAAACAAAAAAAAAAAGAAAAAGAAAATAACCTTTTTTAAAGTAAGGATTACTTAATTATCATTCATTTAATTTAGATTAGTTACATTTATAAATTGATAGCTAAGGTGCACATTGAAGATAAACTATGTAGGTTTTTACATCCTGTTGACCTGAAGACATCTCGTTTGTTCAACTCTACCTCCAGAATGCACAGATTTTGTATGCAAACAAAACTTTGGTAAAAGGTTTGATCTTTTATGAGTTAAAAGCACATATTATCTTATGCTGCACAACATTGGTTACTAGCTGTCTAGAGCTGCACTGGGATGATCCTGTTTGGCACAGAGCGTCTTTTATTTTGAAAAGAACTTATTTGAGCCTTTCTCACACGTTAAAAAAAAGAACATATGAAAAAAGGGAATTACCACTTTATCAATCCCTTAAAGTTATTGCTACTCTTTGAGAGTCCCGTCCATTTCCTGTTCCCCATTTTGTAACGTTACTATGTGAGGACCCGCTCGTTTTCATGGATTGGGAGCGATTGGTGCTCAGAGCGTAGGGTTTTAGAGGAATGCTCAGAGATGCGAAAATGGATCAAAATACGACTTCAGGGTTATTTGTCATGAGGAATTAACATTATATTACACTTAAAAGCTCATAAAAGTTGATTTTGCTTGATGTAATACTGGATATTCATCTTTTAAGTACAACTTCAGATTTCATCAATAAACTTGAAATTTTACAAAAACAAAACAACTTCCCAATAGTAAACTGTTCTTTTTTAATGCAAAATAACAAAATAGAGATAAAAATATATTTGTTTTACAACAAAGATCAATAGTGTATCTATGACAGAAAACTGTAAAAATCCCAAATCAAAACAAAGATGAGATTGAAACAATGTAAATTAAAAAAACTGGCAAATCTCCCTCAAATTATTCAGTGTTCCAAGGATTTACTGTATTTCCTTACTATATCGCAGTTCACCTTTTGCAGTCTCGCAGATCTTTTGCATTTTTTTTAAACAGTGCACCGTGTTCAGTCACGACTTATTTTTCTACAAAAGTTTCTATCAAGAGAGAAAAGTGTGAACATTTTTGTCTGTCTGAGAAAAGTGTATAAAGTGTGTATAACGAGGGGTTTTGCAGACAAAACATCTGTAACCATTTTTTGCAGATTCCCCTTATCATGGTTTATTTATGCAACTTATCACCTGCAATTAGTGAAGTGAAACTGTTCTTTAATTCTAGCTTTTGTCATAACTTTTATGTTTGTTTTAAACCAAAAATGTTAATGCCATACCCATTTTGAAACCTTCACGTTCAATTTTTAATGAAAACTTCATTAATGTCAGGTTGGTGTCATTGCAAGCATCAACTGTGACCAACACATGTACCGGGGAGTTCAGAGACTAAAGTGATTCCTTATTCACCGTCCTCAGTTTGTTTTCTATAGGGGCTCATATGGGACAGTGCTGGCCGTTTGTGTTTGATTATGATGGAATCTACATGGTTTCAATTAATGGCAGATGTCGTTGTCACTGAATGTGTCTGACATAGCAACCCCAACACAATCAACAGTATTTGTCAGAGTATAAGTTGCTTTTTCTTTTTTTTTGCAAGGTTTACCCGAGGGCATCATATTAGAAAACAAACTAGAAGAAATCTGCTTAAATATAATCCTTTGTCTTGCTAAATTTAACAAACACAAATATAAATATATGAAGATCCCCCCAAAATTTTGAATATTTATAAACGAATTCAAGTTATATTTTGAAAATAAAGCAATATATGGTAAACTAAAAACTTCCCTTGTGCATCTATAATTATGTGATTTTTGTTATTGCTTGCTCCTCTTTGCTCAGATCTTTTATATCAATATTATCTTTATAATATTATGTTTTATGTTATTGATTCTGTTTTGTTGTTTAATGCTGCAACTGCCCCCTCTGATTGTAATAATAATAAAAAAAAACTCAGTTCTATAATTTCAAGCCATTTTTTCTTCTGTAGTGTGTAGTTGTTAAAAAAAAAAAGTTTTGCTTGTATGTGATTTAAATAAATAAATAAATAGCAACAACCACTGGAGGCCAGTGTAAATGTGAGTGTCAATATTTGCTTTTGACAGCAACGCAGAAGAAGAAACACAACTCTGTCCCACACAGTGCTTGGCAAAATTGTTCCAAAACAGCACAAAGGATGAAGAATTCAACAGATTTATTGATTTGAAGTGATATAAATGATTCTGTTGACTTGTTGGCATGTTCTTTATGCTATGTCTATTTTAAAAATTGTTCATATGTTGTAGATGTGCTAGATTCCTTTTACGTTTCATAAAACTAAACAATCATTCATGTGTTACAGTGGTGAAGCGTGCATATATGCGGTCTATTACGGGTATCGTTTCCGTCATTATAATTTGTTTTTCAAGATGAAATGTTTGTTCCTGTATTTTGTTAAATTGTGGGTCCTATATTCCAGTGCGACTTATTTATGATTTTTCTCTTCTTCATTTGGCATTTTTGTGCTGCTGCAGCTTATGTATAAAAATGGCAAAGTATTGCTTGACTAATGCCATGTCTACTATTGATTAACTAGACATAGTATTGGTCTAGTATTGATTAACATAGAAAATTGTTAATACCAGACAGAGTTGTGGGTCAATGGTCCGAACTGTAAAGACAGTCACAAATAGTGTATTTTGGTGCATATGTAATATGACTCTGATGGCTACACACCTCCATGTTACACTCAAATGCTAAACTTTCTAGCATAGTATGAGCAGCTTGTTACTCAAACTCCTCAATATTTACATTTTGCTTGAGTTTGAAATAAAATGTTGAAGTTCCTTGTCAACTGTGAAGGCTCCTAATGAGTCTCACTGATTTGACTGACACTGCTGTAATGCAATTACAGTGAAAGCTACAGCCTCATTTCGTCTTCAGTTTACTCTGCACCCTTAAGCAAACCCCGGCCCTCCATCAACACAATGCTGAGGCTCTTTGGGTGAGCAGAGGAAACACAAAGCATAGTCCTAGCTAGAGATTATGAGACGCCTATTTTAGTTTTACAAGCACAAGTCACTCTTGGACTTTGAGTGCCGTTTTCCCACACTTTAGAGTTTACCAGTCTCATCATCCTCCTGCCACACTGATAGTTACACACAGCCTGTTTGGCAGTTGGCTGGTCCAGTGTGACTTGCTGCTCTAAAAAACAGGAACGATGGTGCAGATAGAAACTGTCATTTTATAAAAGGAGCTTTATTAAATGAGCTGCTTCTACGACTGCATGTAAACCACCAGACAAGGTATTGTATGCAAAAGCTTTCATCTAGGTCAAACGGCTACTTTACTCTGGATATGAACATAACTGTCCCTCCCAGCTGCTCAACAGCAAATCCAAAACTAGGACAGCTACTACATAAAAGTGGGGGGGCAGGCGAGGAAAACACTGGGTAACCTACATTACGTGAAAAAACATTGCTTTTCGTCAAATCGTGCTGAGTTGGTGAACTTGAAATGGGTGTTCAGAGTTCTGATTCGGAGGTTTGTCAAAGCTTTGATACAAGTAATGAAGAAGGCAAGCAGCATGTGTCACCACAAAAGTCTTCTAGCGGGGGCCGGGACGACTGTTCTAAAACTCCATTCCTTCCAATGAGGGAGATACAAAGCACATCAAAATACAGAGCAGCTGGCATGTCTTTGGCTTGGCAAAGCTCTGCTGCAAGAAGGTCACAAGCACTGCCACTCTGCCTCCTTCCGTCATGTGTTGTGAATGTGCCTCAGGGAGGGGCATCGTGCAGGCCTCTTTATGATCCAGCAGTTAAATTCTAATCACGGGTTCAACCAGAACAGTTTACCTAATGTGATGAGAACACGGAAACATAGGAAGCTAGATCCTGAGGCTGATTCAGCCTTTGACAACTGGTTAAGCAGGTCTTTGCAGCATCAAGTGACGTCAAGAGACACAGTGCAGATCCTTGTGTTTATGACTGGTGTCTTGACAAATGATTAGTTTCAAACTTCAGTCACTCAATAATAATACATCTTAAACTACAGGTTTCTCGATTATGGAGTTGAAACCTTTACCTTACAAAATGAAAACAATTTCAAAGGAAATGCTTCAAAGGGGCCCTACCCAGAAAATTCGACTTTTTGAGGTTTTAAATGCATTTTACTGTTCATTCCTCTCTATGAAGAACCCCAAAACGGTATTTTGATCCATTCATGCATTTAAAAGTAATCCTCTAAAAACCTGCACTGTCTGCAGCAGCCCCTCCCATACCCTTGAAAACAAGCGGGTGGAAACGTGCTGACGTAAGCAATGCCAACCGCTCCCTCCAGGAAGAGTCTGGTCTGACAGCTCTGCCCCCAGACTAGCAACAACACTAAATTTCTCCACTGGGCTAGCAATGATTAGCAAAAAACTTTCATTTTAGATGCAGAATACCATATATCTTCCAGTTGTGTCCAGTTTTCAATAAAGCTCAAACTGGTGCTTGTTACTTTGCATGAGGCACTCCTTTAAGGCAGGAGCCGCATGTGTTGTGAAGCAGTATAGTGATGACCAGACCTACTAAAAGCCGATATATCATGTGTGCATCCATCTTTGAAGAAGTTTGGATTATTTTCGTGGGAGAAATACAGACATACTGCCACAGACTCCAGGATGACATCATGAAGTGGACAGCACCAACACGCAGAGGCACGTAGCGGCAGGTGGAGCTTTGGGATTGAGCCGTTTTACTTCCGGGTAGGAAATAACTCACAAAAGAAAACTCATATTTCATAAATAATTTGATTTGATCATATATATGGATATAATTCAGTCTGAAAGGCTTAAGAAAATCATGGTAGTACCCCTTTAAAGCACATGTGTCAAAGTCAAGGCCTGGGGGCTGAATTTTATCCGGCCCTCCAGATCATTTTATTGTTATTAACGGCTTATCTTGTGCTTATTTCGAAATTGCATAATTTTGACAAAGTATATTTTTATTGAGAGAAAAATATTGAAAGTTATTTAAGGTTTACGTTGCTTTATTCTGTAATAATTTTCCTGCCTTTTTATTATTCATAATTATGTTAAAAAGTTATGGTTTTAAAGTTTTTAAAAATTGGAATTCTGCTAGCTTTTTGGACCATTTTGGCATTTGCTAAGATTTTTTAGGCTATTTAGAAGTTAGGCTAATATTTACATGCTAGCAGTTCTAGCTAATTTAGTTTCTTTTTTAGTTTTTTGGGCTAATTTGGCATTTAGCTAATATTTTACCTAGCTATCAGCTTCAGCGTTTTCAGCTATCAATTTCAGCAGCTTCAGCTATCAGCACTAACATCTTCAGTGGCCAAATTCAGCTTACAACATTCACACTAGCATCATCACAGGTAATGCTATATATCTAGTTCATAATTGTGTTAAAAAATACGGTTTAAAGGGTGTAGTTTTAGTGTGTTCAATAAATGTTTATCCTGTTCGGCCCGCGACCTAAGGTGTGTTTTGGAATTTAGCCCCTTGTGCGATTGAGTTTGACACCCCTGCTTTAAAGAATCAAATATTTTCTACTAAAAGACCGATACAGATTTATATGTTGGTATCGGAAATACTTTTATCTCATTTCAGCTTTATTCCATCCATCTTCTACTGTCTGTATGGATTGAGGTCAAGGGGGAAGCATACTAAGATGTCAGTCTCACTAGAGACTTCCTTTAGCTCTGCTGGGGAGCCCCAATGCGCCCACAAGCCATCCAAGAAACAATCCCCCCAGCAATTCCAAGGCCTGTCCTGAAGCCTACTGCCAAAGCGACATGCTCGAAATACCTCCCAGGCAAAGCATCCAAGAGGTATCCAAAAGAGATGCCTGAGCCACTTTTAACAGGTTTCTCTTGATGTGAAGGAGCAGCAGCTCTACTTAGAGGTTCTAAACCTATCTTGTGGTCATAGGTGATGGTAGGAACGTACTGAAATGTGTACAGTAGAGCTTTGCCCTCTGCCTCAGCTTCTTCTTCACTGATGCAGCAACTGTATTCCTGCAGCCGCTGCACCAAACCTGTCAGCCTGTCAATCTCGCACTCCATCCTTCCCTCAGTCATATACAATATCTCAACTCCTCAACTTACAGCAGGAGCTCTGCACCGACCCCGAGAGGACAAACCACCATTTTCCGGTTGAGAACCACGGCTTCTGACTTGGAGGTGCTAATTCTCATTCCAGCTGCTTCACGTTTGACTGTGAATTGTCCCAGTGCACAGAGAATCAGTGAGACTTCGTAGGAGTCTGGTGTCTGCAGCTGACTAAGAAATGCAGGACAACTTCAACAGAACATCATCTGACAAAAGGAGAGCTCAGAATCCCAGAATCCCTCTGGCACCTGACACTTCCCACAGAGCAATCAAAAAAAAGATTTATTTAAATCCATTTGTTTTTGCATCAGTAACTTTACATTACACCTACTAAAAAAAATCAAATTCTGCAATAACAAAGGGAACAAATATTGTGAAAAAGGCTGATATTTTGAGATTGATGATGTCACACTCTTTTCAGATAATGTTAACATTTAATTTAACGCTTAATCAAATATTTTCAAACACCTGAAAGAGTTTAAGGAACTTTGAAGAAGTTGTTCAGTCTGGATTAGTCAGCCACACAATCATGGGGAAATCTGCAGATTTCACAACTATCTAGAAGGTCACATAAAAAATGTGATTCCAATACAAGCTGACCCAGCACACAATGATGTATCGCAATGAAAACAAACAAAGTTCAGTTGAAGAAAAACAGAACCAGACTGCTGCTCAGAGGCTTTAAGTCCTCTTTTCAGAAAAAAGAAGTACTTTAATTTCAGTAATTTAACCCCCAAAATGAATGTATCAGAGTCTGAATAAAGGCAGAAAAGATGAGGAATTTCAGGATGATTAAGGGCCAGTGAAAAGTTTCCTCAATCTCTGGTAGTTTGGGAGTCATATCATCTACTGGGGCTGATCCGCTACATTTCATCAGGTTCACCATCAGCACAGCCATCTACCATGAAGTTTTACAATATTTCATTTTCATTTAGCTGATTTTCTAAGTTCATTAATTTTCCAGAAAACGTTTCCTATCTGCATTTCCAAAAGGACTAAATCCTGATTTAATATTAATACCAATTTAGTTATCACTGTATCTGATTGCTTAGCTAACAAACGTACATCCAAAAAATGATCAATAAATTCATAATATATCAAAACCATCAATACAGTATAGTTGAAGGTTGAAATCTGAACAAATGTGGCTTCTATATTACCTCAGCAATCCTACAGACTGAGCACCTCCATGACACAGTGCATAAGTAATGCAAGAGAACCCCAAAATTTTATGTTTTTAGTGTTAATAGATCATTTTTTTTGCTTAACATTAATAAAATAATACAAAACGAAACAGATAACGAGTGAAAGATTTTTAAGCTGTGAGTTATCAAAACTGAAAGAACAAAAAACACAGTTTTAAGGGTTGTAAACAAATTCAAATGTTCAAATTCCTTCACTACTCATTATATAGTGCGTTTGCTGTCCAAATCTACAATTCCAAAATCAAGTGCCCTAGAAATTTCCAAGAAATCTCTGCAAAAAACTTGTATATATTAACTATGTGCATCAATGCTCACAGGACTTATGAACATGGACCACAATGCATTGCATTTGAACAATTCTTGAAAAAAAAAAGAAAAAGAAAGAAATGTAACTTTAAATTTATTTGTTTACTAAACCATCCACATTTTCATCATTACAACACAATGAATTAATACATTTTGTCATCAAATGTTTGTTTTGTTTAGGTTTTTACTTTGTGAAATCTGTGAAGTCATAAAAAAATATTGAACATGGTGTTCAAATTGCTTTTACAGTCCAAGATAAGCACAAGATAGTCCTGCACTATATAGTTTTTATTAAGTTAGGGAGTAGGATGGGAATTTGGATAGAGCCTGATTTTTCTAATGAAGGGAGTGTTGTTTTAAGGTTATCTTTTCTCATATCTGGAAAAATGTCTTCTACTTGTGGGTTCAAACATATTGTATATTAATAATCATAACCATTCTTACGGTGAAACATTGTTATTCAGGTTATGGAAAATGTAAGATATGGATGTTCTAATATATTAAAAGTAATGTTAGAAAAAAATCCTAAAAGTGCCTTTGTGTTGTGACCACTGAGCTGCTTTACCTAGGGTGGACTTGCGAAGCTGAAAGGACTCAAATCTCTCCTGAAGACATCTGTAGCGCTTGGTGAGGTCCTCCTTCCTGTGTTCCAGACTGGGCTGCAGAGCCAGATTTTGCTCAGCTAGGGTCCGATTGTTGGCCAGGGTTTTCTCTTTGTTCTGCTGGACCTCCTGCATCTTCAAAGAGGAAACAAATGATGTTAAAGTCAGCCACAGCACAATCCTTATCACGTGAAGCACGTCTAGAGCAGCATCAAAATGACAGAAGAAAATGAAGAGGAAAAGGATAGCTGTCATTTCACTTATATTTATATTATTCATACACAATATTTAGCCTCAGTTCCACATGAGCTGTATAATGCAAACACTGGGTATCAGCAAGAAATTAGCGGGAGAGGCTCTATCATGCAGTACGCCTGCCTCAAGTCAGAGGGCGCTGGTGAGCGCAAAGAATGTGATACCGCAGCTAAAGAATAATAGAATTAGTGGAACCAAGTCAAGTGTAGTCATCCGGTTAGACTTTAATATTATTCAGCATAATTTTCTAAACGGAGGTTACGTGTCTAAACTCAGGAATCTGTTTAGACACGTCACTCCTGAGTTTAGACACGTCACTGGAAGTGATCTTCATGAAGATAGAGAGACTTTTAAAACTGAAGAAAGAAAAGGAAAACTTCTGCAAACAGGTTATTCATGCGTTTCTTCAGAAGGAGCTGAGCTCAGACTTCATTTATCAGTAAAACTAAGTCAATAATCTAAATGTTGCCGATTTTTTTTCTGTGCTACACTTTGTTAACGGAAGAAAAATGCTAAAAAGAAACTTAAAAAAATACTTTAACTGACGTCAATCAAATGGTGAATAAGCTGCTCTGTAGGTTCATATGCTTGTAAATCTGACTGATATCAGCTGTGAAACCTCACTGCACGTCACTGAAAATAATGTCTGGTAAACTACAGATCTGCTGCTTTTGACATGTTTTATTGCAGTTTCCTGATAGATCCTTTTTTTTCCTTTCAAATCTCCGCCTTATAAGGGTAAACAGACCTTTTCTAGAGATGAGATGTGGGAAAAGTGAGAAGAACAGCAGTGTGAACAGTAGAAGAGTACTAAATAAAGAATAACTGTGCTGTTTATAATCAAATGAGTCATCTTACACTCCAGGCCAAGTCTGCAAAATGCTTCTGAGAATACAGTGCATGAACAAATCATACAACTGTTTCTGAAAAGTCTGGCTTCATAGTAAAAGTCATACATGAGGATGAATTGTAAATCAATGCAGTATATTTTTACAAAGCTGAAATATAATGGTTGAAAAAAATCCACTCTAAAAATTAATTTACTTTTCTACTTTTTTAATAATCTCTGTTCCGGTAGAGACGCAGAACTTTTGATATCATCACTAATTGCAGACCTTCACTGACAGATGGAGCACAGACTTGTTTATATGGAGAATGAACTACACTGCTCCCATCTATTCATAAATGCTCAAATAACCACAAGAAATACAGGTTAAGCATTTTCTGGACAAACCACGAATATTTAAAAAACTGACGCAGCAGGCAGACGCCAAAATAAACAAATAAAAAGATTGCTATACTGATTTTTAAATGTGTTTCTATATTCAATATACATCTGTATCATATTGACCATACAGTTCATCTAAACCACATTAATATAGATAAACTTTTACTTTTGGTCCCATGAAAACTGCCCCACCATACAGCAAATTCCTAAGACACTTTTTCTACAAAGACCAACATCTTACAAGTATTTACCAATAATGTAATAATACCACATTCACAGAGCAGTCTCTCAGTAGAAATCCATACGCACATATTTCCCTCACATTTTACGAGCTGCTTAGTTTTAACGCTCATCTAAAGACGAGCATAAATTAGTGGCAACGTATGATAAGCACATTATGATAAACCCTCTCAGCAAGGAGTCAAACTTTTGTTAAGCAGAGAACTGCTCTACATCCTAAACTGCACCGCATTTAACATCTTAAGCAGAACATAATCTTGTCCAGAACATGCTCTTATTCCAGAATATGGTGTGCATAGAAAAACAGCCGATGTCTTTACAGCTTCTTAATACGGTGCACCAAAACTTATTTTAAAAGCTGAAAATTATTTAAACTATCATTGTATTATTGTATCATCAGAAAATGAGGAGGGATGAATTATTTTTAACTTGTATGGAAGGTGCTATTTTAAGAGATCTTTGGTCTCTAAAGATATCCTTAAGGCCACATAAAAATTGTATTCTTTCCCAGTTTTTAAATTACATACATTTGCAATGGATGTTCTGCACATTTCCAAAATGTGACCTTTTGGGCTGTTCATTGCGATTGCTGATTGTTCACAGCAATCTCTAATGACTGTAAAGTCTGGAAATATAGTTTGAAGCACTGTGACAGGTCTTAAAGAAACTGAACAGGCCTCAGACCGAAGTCTTACAGTCACAAAACAGGCCTCCTGAAAGCGAGCAACCACTGTTACTCAAAAGTGGGATATGCTGTGAGAGTGAAAATGTCACAGCAAATTCTACCGTGAGTATCATAATAACCTGTGTCCAAACGGGTGCAGGTACTTCTGTTCTGAAGCTGGAAAATATCAGTTTACGATTCAATCTGAATGAATGGCAACAACTGTTCTTAATCCTGTATTTGATCTCAAAAGAAGAAGTTTTAGGATCGGAAGTAACTATGCCATGTTACCAACATAGTTTTAAAGAAATGCTACATGAAACAGTAAACAAGCTTCTTTTATTTACCAAATGGCCAGTGGCAACCTCTAAATACAACCCTTAAATCCATATGAAGATTCCTAAAAATAAATAATAATAACAATAAAATAAAATCCAGTATTTTTCATAAATTGCATTAGGAAATCAAAATAGTCATAACATAAGACTACACTACCCAGAATCCCTAAAGGGGCCAAGAGGCAGGGGATTGGTCAGAAGGCTTGATGGGATTTTTTTTAGCAAACTGTGTAAATCTCAACATTGTAACACAAAATACAAAACAATACGTTTTTACTTCATTACGTTGAAGCACAGTATATATCACTCCGCCATAATCCTGACTACAGTAGCTGTAATGGTCCAATAATCCATCGAGCAGCTTAGTAGTTTATAAAAGTCGTATGAAAACATTTTGATAGATTTTTGAGCACCACAGAAAAGTCTGAGGACAGTAAACACATCCAGAATTCATACAAAACCCGAACTGTCGCTTAAGATTTTAAATGTACCTTAAGGTCAGAAAAAATATGGTACATAAAAACAATAAACTGCTTATAAGTGCTGTGATTACTGCAAATCTATTTTCCAATAATATGGCTTGATAAAAACAAAAGTAGATGGACATTCTTGTAAGTTTTCGATTCAAAAACTGTGTCAAAAACAAATTAAAATCGAGATTTCATCTCGACTTATAACACAAAGCTTGAGCGAATGCTTCACATAGATCTGTTCAGCTGTTCAGCTAACACACCCGGCCCTTCGTCAAAGAACGAGATATTTAAAGAGCCATTAAAAGTGATGGTAGCTATAGAAAAAGGTGGTGTACTGAATGCAAACAAATGAGCAAATATCCATTTGAATTATTCAAAACGAGCCACGCGGTGCAGTCAGGGGCTTTTCAAAACAAAAGCATTTCTGAGAACTGATGTGCCAACGTCTGACATCTTCCTGTGCCGGGGCTGTAAACTTAATTCTTCAAAGAATCCCAGTATTGACTTGATACTTTTTGACTGACTTTGTTTCCAGTCAGCAGCCTGGAAAATTCCATGACTGGCTTCGGCACATCTACCTGACTGACTGTTTTGTCTCCCATAATCTTATGACGAACTTGAAACAGCAGATAGTGAGTCACTCCGCTGAACGCCTCCCTCCTTCTCTCATAACCTATGGGACGAGGGGAATATGAAAGCATGGAGACCGCCGCGCAGGGTGTGGGACTTGAATAGAAGGTACTAACAAGATAAAGACACTGTGCTGTGTTCTTCACCCGTTTACAAGCTACAGTGCAACACATGTACACATAAAGTAACTTTACAATGGTGTTTCTGTGTGATCAGCACAGTCATTCATGATTTTAAAAGCAGCTCCTTGCTCTTACAGAAAGAAACTGTAACTTGACCGCTTCAGGCAAAGCTCAGGCTCCCTGACAACAGGCAAGGCCAAATCTTTTGCCCCTGAAAAAAGTGTTTGATAAAGAAAACAGCAAGTGACGTTTCCGTAAGGAACCTCAAAGTCAAGGCCCGGGGGCCGGATCCGGCCCTGCGGGTAATTCTATCCGGCCCTCCAGATCATTTTATTTTATTGTTATTCATGGACCGAGTTTAAAATATTGGAAGATACTTAATGT
This sequence comes from Oryzias melastigma, assembly GCF_002922805.2. Classification (NCBI taxonomy): domain Eukaryota; kingdom Metazoa; phylum Chordata; class Actinopteri; order Beloniformes; family Adrianichthyidae; genus Oryzias; species Oryzias melastigma. The sequence goes on along the minus strand of NC_050520.1, from coordinate 31,489,633 downwards.
TTAAGTTGATTTACTTTAGGATAAAATTCCTGCTTTTTAATATTCATAATTATGCTAAAAAGTTACGGTTTTAAAGTTGTAAAAAATTGGCATCGAGCTAGCTTTTTGGACTATTTTGGCATTTACCAAGATTTTTTTAGGCTGTTTTCGGAGTTTAGCTAAAGTTTCAGCTACATGATAGCTGTTTTGGCTAATTTTAAACATTTTTAGGTTGTTTGGAGTTAGGCAAGTATTTACATGCCAGCTGTTTTGGTAAAGTCTTTTTTGTTTGTTTTTTTAGGCTATTTTGACGTTTAGCTATTTCTTTAGCCACATGCTAGCTGTTTTGGCTAACCTAGTTTTTTGTTTTAGTTTTTTAGGCTAATTTGGCATTTAGTTAATATTTTTAGTGGGCTATTAGCTTCAGCGCTTTAAGCTTTTAGCTTCACTGATTTCAGCTATCAGCTTCAGCGTTTTTAACCATCAATTTCAGCATCTTCAGCTGCCAAATTCAGCATACAGCATTCACACTAGCATTATCACAGGTAATGCTTTATATATTATATATATATTATATATATATTTTTTCCTTCTCTCCGACTCCCCTGTGGGAGACCGGGAGAGATTGCAGTTTCCGGGAGAATTGTTGGTGATCCTGACGAAGCCCCGCCCATCTGGATGAAGCCCCGACACCATCCTGCATCTCTGAGTGGGAGTGATTCCTGGTGGGTCGTCTGTCCTCCTGCTCCTGGTCGTGGACTGCAGTTCTGCTTCATCTGGACTATGGACTTAATCATCACTCGTCCCTCAGCTCTATATGAATGAACTCTACTCATATATGCAGTTTTAGCAGCTAACTTTTCTTTAACCGTTCTGGTATCGCCTGTCCGTCCTGGGATGGGATCTCTCCCTCATGTGGGAATCCCTAAGGTTTCTTCTTTTTTTCCTGACTCAGGTTTTTTTAGGAGTTTTTCCTTACCGCGAGGGAGGGTCTAAGGACAGGGATGACCGTTCTTTATAGTCTGTTTAGTTTTTACCTATTGTGCATATTTTATGACTCCATCTGTGCATCTGTAAAAACTACAGGCATGAAGCCCAATGAGGCAAATTGAATTTGTGATATTGGGCTATATAAATAAAATTGAATTGAATTGAATTGAATATATAGTTCATAACTATGTTTTAAAGTATTAAAAATGTAGTTTTAGAGTGTTCAATAAATGTTTATCCTGTTCAGCCCGCGACCCAAGATGTGTTTTGGAAATTTGGCCCCCAGTGCGATTGAGTTTAACACCCCTGCCCTAAGGGCTGTGCTGCAACAAGAACAAGGCATCTGATTGGAATGTTGAACTAACTGTAGGGATCAGCTCAGACTGTTTGAGCGGGACATTATGACAGCTAAGGTTCAGACTGGAGTGGACCAGTTGGGAAAAGAGCCGCAGCAGCATAAAAAATTCAAATTACAAATCAGAGAGGGAGAAAAACAAGCTTTTCAGTAGCTAATAATTACTTATTACACAGAGCAAGCATCAAATACACTTTGCCGCGTCTTATTCATTATTGTAAACAACTTGTAGATGATGTGTCTTGGAAAATGGTCTGGCTTTTACTAATCACTACCTTATTTCTTATAAGATTAAAGAAATTTCTTGTAAAATTTTACCCCACAAAAATGTATTTAAAAAGATTTAACATTGACACATTGTGTACCTTTCGTAAATGTTCTCAAGAAAGAGTAACTATTTTGGCCCTTTTTGCAATCTTTCTAACAAATTCTAACAGATTTATTTTGTTACAAGTTCGCTGTCTCTTTTTTTTTTTTTACTTTGGAAGCTGTTTGGCTTCCCACAGCATAAGAATTTCAATTTATTTATTTTACTTGGTAAATTTTACATCCACAAATTGCAAATTTTCGAACAAAATTCCAAAGTTTTCTTTATTTTTGATGGAGGCCAAACTATATATTGAATCAATCATTTTGATCAAAAAACGTAAAATGTCTTTAAATTTGTTTTCAATGTAAAATAATTTAAAATGTAAACCGCATTTTCTTTTATCCTACTTTTGATGTTTTTGTTTGTTTCTTCCCCTGGCATTTTATGTTATTTTATTTTTTGTTTGTTTTTTATACTGTTTGTATAAATGTAAAATGTATATTAATGGCTGTTTTGACATATTTGTACTGAAACTGATTTTTATAATAAACTTTTTTTTAAAGCATCAAATACAGAGTTTTTGGGTAAACAAATTAATCAAATAACCTGTATTTAAGGGCACTTTCAACAACTTTACAGACAAGTTTAAGATTAGCTAGCTTTTTGGTTAACAAGGTAATTCATTAACTCCGTTGTTCACCTTTTATCTACATAGAAAACACGAGCGGTTAACCTTTTTAGTTATGTAAACGTGAGAGTTGGCATGAGTGATGAAGGGTTCTTCCGTCTTGATACGTCACCGTGTACCTGTGCTAGGACTAACCAGCTTTATTTACGGAGTTCTGTCGAGGCTAAGCTAACACCCAGACAATAGTTAGTGGTCGTGATAGAGTTGTTTCCCGTACATACTACCGAGTAGAAACAAGTTTCAATTCAACAAGGTCGTCGTAGGAGGAACGGACCTCAACAAACTGGAAGCTTCTAAAAGCTAAAACTTGCTCATATCTGGTATTAGTATTCTGGTTAGCTTAATACTCAAATTATGTTTTCCTCTTATATCGTCGATTTTAACCCACCCCGGATTTCATAAGTAATCTGAAAATAAGCTAACAAACTATTAAGCTAGGAAAAAAAACACAAAACAACAACAACAAAGCGACCGAAGGACGGGGAAAAAGGAGTAGCTAACACTGACTACAATAGCCAGTGACTTTGCATACCTCGTCCATCTCCTGAACCATTTTCGTTAATTTTTCGTCGTCTTCAAGTATCTCGTTGAGCTGAGTCATCGTGTAACCGCTGAACTTGTTGGAAAAACTGGACATTTTTGCGGTTATTGTGTGCTCGTGCTCGCCCGTGCTCCCTCTGTTCGCCTCCCAGGTTGTGACAGCTGACTGCGCTTCCCTTACAGGAAGTAGAGGACGCAGGGCCACGCGATGCCTTCACGTACCCTCAGTAAAAGTCGGATTTATTTTAGTTATTTGGTTTTTAGTAAACTGTGAGATGTAAGTTTCAAATATAAACTAATGCAACTTCCAAGCTCCAGTAGCTCGCACCATCTCATATAAATCTGGTAGTTTGTAAATTATAGTAGTTGATTTTTCAATATAATGTAAAGTGGTATTATTAAAAATGTAAAAATTTATACATATTAGTGTGATGTCCAGTATTAATTTGTATCTATTTGTAGGATCTGATGTTTTAAGTTTAGGTAAATAATATATTTTATGTGAATAATAAATACAATTCATACATTGAACCTTTGCAGCTTCTTAGCCCGATCATTAAATACACAGATCCCAAGATGCAACAATTGTTGTAGATCAAAAACATAAAAACGAAATTAATAACGATGTATCATTTTCACATCTGGCATTGTAAAAAAAAAAAAAAAAAACATAAAAGCAAATAAGTCATGAAAAAAAGTCCACTTCAATCATATTTTGAGCTACCTCAATGGCGTTCCAAATGGTATTTTAATTAAGATTATACTATTTTAGTCAAAATGTAAATAAAAAAAATGCACTGTCTAGGTCATAGTTTCTGCAGAGCAGCAGTAGTTCCTTAGAAACTCACCTCTAAATTGTGGGTGGGACCATTGGCACCAGCGCAACCCCACCACCCTTATTGCTGAGAGTTCTCTGTTTACATGCTCTCCAGCTGGCTTACATTCCCTAACACCTTGACAACACTAGTGCATTTTTGGATAAATAATGAATGCTAAAATCTATAAATCTTCGTAGAACTTATATTCTCCCTCATCCCTACTCCTCATGGACGCCTAAGCTCGAGCAAGCAGAGGCTTGTGGCCCATCCAGCATATTTTCTATGTCACACTCTTTCAAACAGCAATTTTTCATCTGCTAATTCATGTCAATTTGAATCAAGAAATACTAAGCAAATGCAATTTTCAGCTTAATTTTGTTAATATGTCTTCCATCACCAGGAAAATGTCATAGGAACGTGTTAAACACACTATTTTCATCAGAATGGGTCTTTAAGTCGATTGAAAGTGAAGACCTTAGGGCATACTTTCTTACTCGGGGGCCACAAAGGGTTCTAAAATTTGACAGAAGGGCCGGACCAGTAGCAGATTTGTGGCGCATTTTAGTAATTTACCTAGTAAAAGGAATAAATAACACAGAATCTTGATTTAAAAAAAAACATGCTTTACTCTTAATTGAAAATCACTTTAAAACACTACATTTTTGGGGATTTTTTTTTTTCAAAACTGTGGCTTTGGTTCTCATTTTAGTGCCAATTTCACCAATGAGTTGATGCCCCTCAGTGACAAACTTAGGGAAATGCTGCGTTCATGCAGTGTTTGAATAATAGGAAAAATGACTGTCCGACTTGAAAATCCCACATGAATAAGGAAAAAACTCTTCAACCATTAAATGAATGCAGAATAAGTTTCTGTGCTTCAGTTTATTTGTAGTGCATCATCTATGGGGAGACACCTGAATTACAGGGAAAATAAAACATTTATTATCAATATAAATTATTCCAGTTTGTCGGGCCAGAACAAATAGTTTAGCCGTAGTTTGTCTACCCTTGCCTTAGAGTAGAAACATAAATAGGTTGAAATATGTATTCCAACAGAGTTAGTGTATAAGATGACTTTTTTCCTTCAATAATTAACACATGCTTATTCCAACATAGATGCCATCTATGTTTTATTTTTGGTACATTCATTTAGCTTTGGTGTCACAAACATGACAGAGTCCATTTCAAACATGCAGGAATGAGTGGAGGTATTTCATTGTATTTTCCAATACCAGAGGAGTAAAACCATGAAGATCCTTTGGTCTACATACAGTATGTTCATTTTTAGTAGCACGGGGTGCACTCCGCCCCGCTCGCAGAGCTGCTGCTGCTTTGTCTTCTGCGGGTCCTTCCTCCACCACCTTTCCAGGAACTTTCAGATGAATTGAAGACTTCTGCTCCAGTCTCAATGCCCAACACCTGCCTCTGCACCAGTTTAGAATAGAGCCCGCTAGAAGCCATCAGATGACTGTGGGATCCCTGTTCAACCACACGACCCCTGTCAATCACTATGATGTTGTCTGCTTTCTCCACGGTGCTCAGCCGGTGGGCGATGACCAGCACCGTATGATCCTGCATGATGTTGTTCAGAGCCTGCTGAACCTGAAGGGAATTCACACAGAAGATTTCTCTGAATGCAGTTAGAGCAGCATTTACTGTAAACACCTCATTAGCAGTGAGTTTGCTTTGCTAAATATAGATAGCAACTCACCATGTGTTCACTCTCTGCATCCAGAGCGCTGGTCGCCTCGTCCAGGATGAGAACTGTTGGGTTGCGGATGAGAGCTCGTGCGATGGCCACCCTTTGCTTCTGTCCTCCAGACAACTGGGTACCTTTTTCACCAACACCTCATTGAAAAAAAAATAAAAAAAACATGCAGAAAATGTGAAAGATTTTGATTCACTTAGCCCACATGTGTCAAAATCAAGGCCTGGGGCCAGATCCGGCGCTCCAGATCAATTTATTTTATTGTTGTTAATGGCCAGATGTTATCTTGCGTCTAATTTTTTTTTTATTTTGAAAAAATATGTTTTTATGGAGGGTAAAATATTGGAAGTTATTTAAGGTTTAGGTTGATTTATTCTGTAATAATATTCCTGCATTTTTATTATTCTTAATTATGTTAAAAAATTATGGATTTAAAGTATTAAAAATTGGCATTCTGCTAGCTTTTTGGACTATGTTGACATTTGCTAAGATTTTTTTAGGCTATTTTGAGTTTAGCTAAAATTTTAGCTACATGCTAGCTGTTTTGGCTAATTTTATTTTTTTTTAAGTTTTTTTAGGCTGTTTTGGAGTTAGGCTAAAATTTACATGGTAGCGGTTTTGGCTAAATTAGGCTTTTAAAGGCATTTCTATAAGTGACATGTATATTTTATCCTAACAGCCTCAGTTGTAAATATGGCACATTGACTGTTGATCTGTCTTCTATTAAACACAGTTTAGGTTGCTGGTAAAATCTCATTCAAATTTAAAGAGTAAAACTTCCCGTCAGCCACTGCAGTAATACCGAACATTTGTCAAATGGCCTTTATCGTGTGCAGATCTGGAGACCGCATCGGGAGCAACTCCCAAAGTGCCCATCTTATACTTACTTGTATCATAGCCTTTGGGGAGGGCAGTAATGAAATCATGAGCATTAGCCTTGATGGCTGCTTGCACCACAGCTTCCATGGGAACTCCGGTCAGTCCATAAGTGATGTTCTCCTTCACCGTCCGTGCGAACAGCACGGGCTCTTGACTCACGAGAGCCACCTGCAAATGAGAACAACAGATTTTTTAGACAAAAACTTCAACCTGTTATTGAGTTTTGCATATCTATTAGATATCTGTCTTATTCTCTGTATTGTGAGGGAGCTTCACAGCTGTTGTGCGGTACAAAAGTACTGTAAAGGGCAGTGTACTGTTTCAGAAAAGCCACCTGAATCCAGCATTTAATTCCTTTCAGTCCTTTCTATCTCATGGCCAGGTAAAGTATATTCCTTAGAGAGCAAGGTAGTGTGTTTAGACCTTAGGATTATTGAAAACCTGAGGAAGCATCATATCAGATGCCGTCAAAAGGTTTTAATAACAATAAATGTCTGCTAATACCTTCTAAAAAGAGGTGTATTGTTTGCTACAAACTACTGTAGTTTCTAGGTCAGGGGTCACCAACCTTTTTGAAACTGAGGGCTACTTCATGGGTACTGAGTCATACGAATGGCTACCGGTTTGAAATAACAAAATTGCCTTTAGTTATTCATTATTCATAATAATAATGATACTTCTCTATGTGAAGACTCTGATTTCTCACCATAATTATCAATAATGACAACAAGCTAGGAAACAAATATCAATATTCAGAACTTTATTAATCTCAACAAATCTTGTCATTGGTCATTTTGAGGTAATGACCAAATGCACTGTTTTTAACAAAATCATAATAATTATTATGAATTAATTATAAGTGTTATTGGTGGATCTAAGCTCCTCAAACACTTTAATTAATTCTAATGTACCCGTCCCTTTATTTTCCTTAAACCTCCGAACAGGTTGATTGACAGATCCCACAGCAGACAAGAATCTGTTCATGGGACGTTCACTGAGCTCTGCTTTTTTGGGGGAAATAAAGGGACCGGCCTGGTTCATTCAGCTCCACTAATAAGTAAAAGAATTGACCAAAAACAACTTTTTGAGTGTTTTCTTCTATTGTTTTTGTTGTTAACCAGAAAATAAAGAATCTTAAAACAGGTCAAGTCTCTGTGTCTCCATGCGGGAAAGGTAGAAGGACACGCTTGATTATTTGTTATCAATTATCTCGATATAACGAGAAAACGATAAAAAAAAAGTGGGGTAGGCTATTTTTGGCTTCAGCAATATTGAACATATATTTTTAGGATTGTTTTCATTTTAATTCTTTGTAAAGGCAAGTGTGGTTTAAAAAAATTGCATCACAATAAAAAGTAATTTTCGAGCAGCTCACAAGTGAGTTGTGCTATTTTTAGAAGAGACCTGCATATTAAGAACGTGAAAGTTTTATTTTTCGTAATAGTGCATAAGGGAAAATACAGTTCTTTATGTCTGCTACATCCAAAGAGCACAATGAAATCTTAGTACATTACTATTGAAACAACTGTCAAACCAGATTGCCAATAAACTGTTAGCTTTTTGGGAATAAATCCTTTACTTAAACCAA
>NC_050520.1:31461146-31481388 GCF_002922805.2 Oryzias melastigma | reverse complement strand
ATTTTTTGTCATAGTGCATAAGGGAAAATACAGTTCTTTATGTCTGCTACATCCAAAGAGCACAATGAAATCTTAGTACATTACTATTGAAACAACTGTCAAACCACATTGTCAATAAACTGTTACCTTTTTGGGAATAAATCTTTTACTTAAACCAAATTTATGTGTCTTGTAGTCTGAACATAGTCCAATTAAGCTCCGGTCACTGGTATTAAAGACCCACTTCACTCATCTTTTGAACTTTTTTAAAAGCGCTCCCAGCTGTCATTTAATTATGATTATGCCATTTTTAGCCAACATTTTCAAAAACTGTCATTTTCTAACTCATAGTCTCTGCATAAACACAGTAGTTCATTGGAAATTCACCTCTGAGTTGTGGGTGGAATCATTGACACAGGCAACCCCACCCCCCTTCCTATCTGTTTAGGTTGTCTCGTGCTAGCTTACAACCCCTCACACCTTCAATCTTACCATTACAACAAAAATGGAGAGCAATCTATCTAGCCGTACAGTTTAGATCCAGATTCCAGCTCAGACGAGGAAAACATAGACGTTCATGGATCTATTTGTCTACAAGTGGATGCATCAGAATGGATAAATACAATCTTTTTCAAACAGCATTTTTTTTCTTTGCACCTCATTCACAACAATTTGAACCTGAAAAGCTGCATTACCTGCAATAATGCTAGTGTGAATGGTTTTTGCAGAAAGAAGTCACTGAAGATGATGAAGATTTTTGCTGAAAATTCTGTTGCAATTAACTTTAAAATGTAAAAGCTATTTGCAAAATGTTAAATTTGCTAAAATGCTGGAAATTTTGTTAAATAACTACGAAAAAGCACTGAAGTTGACCTAAATTTCAGCAAAAAATTTTTGTAAAATTGACTAAAAGCTAGTACATTTGCATAAATACTAGCTAAAATCCAAAATAGCCAAAAATTCCTTAGTAAACTAAACTAGTCAAAAACGTTAGCCTGTTGCTAAAGTAGAAGCTAAACTCTAAATTAGCCTAAAAAACCTCAGTAGAAAACAAATTAGCCAGGATTGAGCTAGGATTGAGTTTTTACGTCTCAAAAAATGTACGGAAAGGAGCAGGAGAATCACTATAGCATGAATGCTTTGAAGCACTCACGCAATAAAGAAATACACTGAAATACAAATCTAAGCCTAATCTTCTTGTATTTATGTCCTACACCATGAGAAATGTGCAACAAGACCATGAAGTTTTATCATAGTGGGTCTTTAATGAAAGATCGTCTCACCTTGGAGTGCAGATAGGTGTGCTGGAAGGTGTTTACCGGCTTCCCATCCAGCAGCACTTGGCCTTGCTGTGGGAGGTAGAAGTTTTCCAGTAGACTCACACAGGAGCTTTTTCCACTGCCTGAAGGCCCCACCAGGGCGGTGACCTCACCGGGCAGCAGAGCAAATGACACTCCCTGAGGGAGGGAGACGGTAAAAACAGTGTTTAACAGTTATCAGAATCAAAAGTTCTATTGCAGAGTTAATACACTGGCTTGAGACTCACTTGGTTTTGGCTATCTTTCTTTAAAATACCATCTCCCTGTTTTAAATTTTAGATCAACATCAGATCTAATTGACCCCCAGCTGCACCACTCAGTCAAACGTTGCTTGAGAAGCCAAAGAATATTTATCACCACCGTGGAGGAAAGAGCAAACCTGCAGAATATCGGTCTCAGGTCGCGTTGGATAAGCAAAGGTGATATCCTTGAACTCAACCAGACCGGTGCACGCGTCTGGAGCTTCTGTACCATCCGCTGGGTGTTCGGGCTTCCTGTCTAAATACTCAAAGACTTTCTCAGCAGCTCCCACTCCCTGCATGAGGCCGGTGTAGACGGATGCAATGTTCTATCAAAAAAAACAAGTTTACTGTAATACTCCTGCAGCCCACCGCTTCTGCTGAAACAGCTGATGAAAGAATACCTCAAGACATTCTCCTAGTTCCAGCATGTATATGAAAAAAGCAATCAAAGTCCCACTGCTCGTCTGACCAGTCATCACAAGGTGGCCTCCGTAGAACAAGATCGAAACCTCAAGGGCAAGCTCTGAGATCTGAGGAATACACAAAAACCATCAGTAAGGTTAGAACAGAGTTGAGGAAACATGTTTATTTGAAGGTACCTACACAGCTGGACCACATGTAGCACGCATAGGCCAGGGCCTGCTTCTTGTTGAGCTGGAACATGGCTGAGAGCTTCGAACAGTAAGAGTCCGTCTCTTCGGTCTCGTTTGCGAAGCTGCGCACCGTCCTCATGGCGGAGATGGTTTCCTCTGCAATTTTATTGGCCTCTGCGAGGGTTGTTTGCACTTCCTTGGCCAGTTTCTGGACAATATTCAAGTATACAATTAAAAAAATAATAATTCACAATGCTTTTGACCTGCTTGTGTGCTGACATCATAAGGAAGATCTCAGCAAAAACACAAAAAGAATGATGGTTTTCTTTAGGATTTCAGAAATACGTAACAGAAAAAAAGCAATACTTCCTTGCCTTATAGTATTCGCCATACACTTTAGAAACGAGAGCGATGAAAGGGAATCCCATGACGGCGACCATTGTGAGCTTCCATGACCTCTCAAACATGAAGATGAGGAAGCCAGTGCCTTTGATGCTGCTCCGCAAGAAAATATTAATGTTCAGGGAGACCAGGTCGCTCACCTGAGTGGTGTCAGCTGACAGGCGGGAAATGATGTCACCTGTAGAGTCAGGTCAGTAAACAGTTTCAGTGGGGGAAGGGCGGGATCCTGGCCCGGGAACGATTTCGGGTGCCTCCATATTACCTGTATGGTTTTCATCAAAAAATCTGATGTCTTGCCCCATCAAGGTTCTGAAAAGATGACTCCTAAGACGAAGGTTTAGTCTCGCAAGCGTCAGGGTGAAGACTCCCCCTCGCATCCCTATGGCAAGTGAGCTGAGAAAATAGAGAAAAAGCCAGATGACAGTGCTGCTCGGATAACTATAATCAAGACCTTTAACACAGACAGTGGAGGAAATCAGTATTTGATTCCTTGCTGATTTTGTAGGTCTGCCCACGTAAGTGCTATCTTAGATATGTTGACGTTGGGAGTAGGGCTGCCACAATTGGTTGACTAATCAACAACTAATCGACTATTGAAATCCAGTGGACTTGGAAGCTAGGGAACAGACGTTGAATCCACTTGGCATTAAATCCAGCGAACTGTGTCCTGGTGATGAATTTGCAACAAACATTTCACTCAGGATTGTTTGTTTAATATGTCAAACCCTCAGCTGCCCGACAGCGGGCTGATGGCGCAGCTGAGGGTTTGCAGGTCCGAAGGGGACACGTGTCTGAGTGGTAAAATGCCACTAGCATCATAGCTAATAAAGGCTAACATATTAAACAGATAATCCTATAAGGAAATGATTATTCTCATGTAATTTTCTAAATCTGTACTGGCCAGAGTTGAACTTTTGTCTTGGCCGCTCTTATTTTGAAAGCTGAAAACACGTGGCTTCATAGCGGCACTTAAAATATTCGCTGTGTCACTTGGTAACTTTCCTATTTTTACAATTTCCTCTTAAAATACCCCGAAAAACATTGATAGTGTAAGGGTTTGTTAAGGATTTTGTTTTTAAGCGTCACCGGCGACATCTCAGGTGTTAAAGGGTTAACTAAGCATTTTGAAACTGACGACAGCATCAAATTGCAGAAGGAGCATAGTAGCAAACAGGAAGGAGAAAACTGGACATGGACAAAAAAAACTATCAATGCAACAAATTCAATCAACCCCTGCAACCCAGCCCCACTTTACTGAGAATTGACTGTACCAATCCTGTTAAGATGTAGGTTTGTTTGTATTCTTGGAATCTCCGTCACACTCACCTGACTGAGGCCAATGCTGTCAGTGTGATCACGTGTTTACTGAAGTCGCTCTTGTCCTGCGATACGATGCTGTCTATCGCTTTACCGTAGTAGGAAGGAATAAAGACTTCACCTAAAAGACAAGAAATAAATCACAACACAGCAGCTTCAAGTTCCAACATCAACCTTTTCTGATGAATTTATATTCAAACCCGCTCCAATGAAAATGATGGAGGATATTTATAAAGAAAATTAAGGTTCAAATTGAATTCTTTATTCAAGTTGTTGTGAATCAGGAGCAGATAAAAAATGCTGTTTGAATAAGAGCTAATTTGTGACATAGAAACTACACTGGGCGGGCCACAAGCTCCCTGCTCCGCTCTATTCTCTTCTTATCTTCTCTGACTAGATTACTTTACATCACGTGTCAAAGTCAAGCCCCGGATCTGGCCCCCTGGGTAACTCCATCCGGCCTTTCAGATCATTTTATTTTATTGTTATTAATGGCCCAATGTTATCTTGTGCTCATTTATAACTTGTATAATTTTGACAAAATATATTTTTAGGGAAGGTAAAATATTCAAGTTATTTAAGGTTTAAGTTGATTTATAAAAATAGTATAATAATAATAATAATAATAGAATAATATTCCTGCCTTTTTATTATTCATATTTATGTTAAAAAGTTACAGTTTTAAAGTTTTAAAAATTACCATTCTGCTAGCTTTGTGGACTATTTTGGCATTTACTAAGATTTTTAGGCTATTTTGAAGCGTAGCTAAAATTTTAGCTACATGATAGCTGTTTTGGCTAATTTAGGCTTTTTAATAAGTTTTTTAGGCTGTTTTGGAGTTAGGCTAATATTTATATGCTAGCTGCTTTGGCTAATTTAGGCCTTTTTAAAATTTTCAGGCTATTTTGGAGTTTAGCTAATATTTTGGCTACATGCTAGCTGTTTTGGCTACCTTGAGTTTTTTTGTTGTTTCTTGGGCTATTTTGGCATTTAGCTAATATTTTAGATGGCTATCAAGTTCAGTGATTTCAGCAATCAGCTTCAGCGTTTTTAGCTATCAATTTCAGCATCTTCAGCAGCCAAATTCATCTTACAGCATTCACACTAATATTATCACAGGTAATGCTATATATCTAGTTCATAATTATGTTAAAAAGTTATGGTTTTAAAGTTTTAAAAATGTAGTTTTAGAGTCTTCAATAAATGTTTATCCTGTTCGGCCCCAGACCTAAGGTGTGATTTGGATTCTGGCCCCCTGTGCGATTAAGTTTGACACTCCTGATTTACATCTTCATTTGCCTCATCTGAGCTGGCATTTGGATCAAAACTGTACGGCTAGATAGCTCCATTGTTGCTCACCATTTTTGTTGCACCGCTAATGTTAGGTTGGGGTTGTGAGAGGCTGTAAGCAACTACTGCTGCTTTACAGAAACTTCTAGGAAAACTTTTTTCTTATTTTGTCTAAAAACAGCTTATTCAGAATCAAAAGAGCATTGGGAAGGCTTCTACATTAGAAGTCATTATTAAATGTGCATCTGAAATGGGAGAGGATTTTAGTTTTGTTTTTTTATTAGACTTGACATTAATACAAAATATTACTTCTAATACTGACTAAACGTCAGGAAAATATCATGACAAGACAAAAATAATGGATTTAGATGTAATAAAAAAGTTAACTCCAGAATAAAAGTTATATATTTTGCATTAAAATGTACTTGTTAAACTGATTATGATTTATGCATTTTTGTTAAGCTTTAATCTTTAATATTCTTGCCTTTTTCCACTTAAATAAAGTCCTTAGGTTAAATATCGTACTGCAACTATGTATCTGCCACAAACCTTATTTTGACATTAAAGTGTATGAAGTTGTTCATTTACAGAAGGGAGCATTAAATCGGCACGTTAAAGGTGTGGAGTCGGTAATCTTTGCCCTTGGCCATCTTTCTGTATTTATGAGTATTTAATAAGTTACTAAAAACTGATTTGCATTTGTATTTCTCTGCTGATTTTGCCTTAAAGACAGTCCTATAAAGTGTGTTAAAAATTTTGTCAGAAACTAAAGTTTGTGATTTTCTGTAACAGTTGGTAATAAAAACTTGACCCTGTTTTTGTCAGAACTTCTCAACACTTTCGAATTGATCAATACATGTTTTTTTGGTTGATTCTTTACATTTCTATGGCTAATATTCCTTGCTATAAATCACACGCGTCAAAGTCAAGGCCCGGGGGCCGGATCCGGCCCTCCAGGTAATTCTATCCGGCCTTCCAGATAATTTTATTCAATTGTTATTAATGGCTTGATGTTATCTTGCATTTATTTCTAAGTTGTATAGTTTTGAAAAAATATATATTTTACGGAGTAAAATGTTACAAGTGTTATTTAAGGTTTAAGTTGATTTATTCCGGAATAAATATAAATATAATTCTGTTAAAAAGTCACGGTTTTAAAGTTTTAAAAATCCACAGCTTTTTTGGACTATTTTCACATTTACTAAGATTTAGGTTTGACCATTTTGGAGTTTAGCTAATATTTCAGCTAAATGCTAGCTGCGTTGGCATATTTAGGCATTTTTTTAGTTTTTTGGCTGTTTTGAAGTTAGGCTAATACTTACATGCAAGCTGTTTTGGCAAATTTAAGCTTTTTTTTTTTTTTTTAAGGATATTTTGGAGTGTAGCTATTTTTTTCAACTATTTGCTAGCTGTTTTGGCTAACCTAAGTTTAAGTTCATAATTATGTTAAAAAGTTATGGATTTAAAGTTTTAAAAATTTTGTTTTAGAGTGTTCAATAAATGTTTATCCTGTTCGGCACGCAACCTAAGGTGTGTTTTGGATTTTGCCCCCTTGTGCGATTGAGTTTGGCACCCTGCTATAAACCAATACAGCTTATTTAGGTTTAGTTTGTGACACTTTAAGAAAAAAAAATGTGTTTTCTTAGGCACTTCTAACATAAATTGAGCGCTTTATAGTCTCCTTATTACTTTGAGTAAATTGACAAAGTATGTCTTCTGTGAATAAAATTTGCTTTTCAAAATGTTTTTTAAAAAAGAAATCAAAAACTTGTTTTTACATAACATATGATGCTACATTTCCTTTGCTCCTTGTTTTTTCCTCTTGGTTTTGTCTTTATAGGATACTCACACACTGCAGAGATGATGAGGAAGAACACAGCAGCAGAAAGCAGCCCTGTATCTTTTTTACAGTAGCCGAGCAAGCGTCCCAGTGTAGCTCCAGAACTACTCTTCGTGTCTTTCCCCTTTTCCTGACCCTCCTCCTCCTTCTCATCCTCTTCACCAGCTGTCTCCATCAACTTCTCAGTGTCCTCGGAGCCCCCTCCTCCTCCACTACGGCTGCTGCTGTGGATGCTGAGACTGCTCACCGAGCTGGACTTCTTCCCTAGCTGCCTCCAGAGCAGCGTGACACACAAAGACGAGGCACACGTCCAACCTATCAGGCTCAAAAACCACGGCTGGTGGCTCAGAGGCTCCAGCTCCGTCAGCATCAACAGCTTGGCCAGGGCGTAAGTGATGACAATCATGCAGAGGAAGACAATGAATGTGGTGAGCTTGGCGACTCTCGGAGGGCCATCCTCCTTGTTCCATGACACCCCTATGGAGGCCCCCAGCAGGAGGGACGCTCGGAGCAGAAGAGTGCCCCAGAGGTCCAAGACTGACTGGAGGATGTTGAAGTTTAGAGCATCATCAAGGAAAATGGCTGGTTGTGATCCATGTGTGTAGAGGACAGTGGTGATGATGCTGTCTAGCAAAACATACAGCACGCTGCAGCACAAAACAACTTTAGTGCCCATGGTGATGACCACAGCTGGAAAAAACACAAAGAACATACTTTTCAAAACACATTTGAAACACATAAAGCCCATGGACATGACATTTCAAAAGAGGTTCCTTCAAATAAATACTTTGTGGTCACAAATTTGTATCTTTATTATTCACAAATTAGCATTTTGTCCACACAAATTAGTTTATTGTGACCATCAATTAGCATTTCGTGGGCAAAATTTTGCTTTTTATGGCCGCAAACAAGTACTTTGTGGACACAAATTGTATTTTGTGAGCATAAATTAGGTTTTATTTACAACAAATTAAAATTTTGTGGGTCCAAATTAGTATTTTGTGACTGTAAATGAGCCCTTTGTTAACAAATTAGGATTTTGTTCACACAAATTAATATTTTGTTGCCGCAAAAAAGGACTTTGTAGAAATAAATTGTATTTTGTATGCACAGATTAGGTTTTATTTACAACAAATTAGCACTTTGTGGTTCCAAATAAGCATTTCGTGGCTGTAAATGAGCACATAGTGCACCAATTAGCATTTTGTGAGCACAAATTAAGTTTTATTAACAACAAATTAGCATTTTCTGGGTCAAAATTAGTATTTTGTGGCTGAAATCAGTACTTTGTGGACAAATTAGAATTTTGTGAGCATAAATAATATTTTGTGGACTCAAATTAGTATTTTATGGACTCAAAATAGTATTTAAGTATCTTTAATTCCTAATGCTTATTTGTGCCCAAGATATACTAATTTTTGCCCCAAAACCGCTAATAAAGTGCCAATTTGTGGCCACAAAATACTAAATTGTAGCCATAAAATGCAGAATTGAGCAATATGAATTCGTGCCAACAGATGATTAATTTGAGGGAACTTTTTTTTTCTTTGAATGACATGTCCAGGGCTCCCAACTTCAAAACAATCTTAATGCTGCAACGAGACTTCACGTTAACTATTATTATGACTTAAATAAATAAATACAATTAATAAATAATCATTCTATATGACAGGTGGACCCAAAGACGACTAAAAATGAAAGACTTTAAATTCTTTTCAAACACTTATTTTTAAAGGATTCTACTTCCGGTCTCCTGCAGCTACCGGCTACTCACCTCGTTATACAACCATCAAACCGGGACAGACCATAGACTTTATATCGACGGTTATCTCGTTACACCGGAAAAACACTTCGAGAAACTTACATGCTAGCTTAAAAAAAAGTTCGACCTTAGCAGGGGAGGATTCATGTAGAAGGCAGATAATAACAAACACTTCCATTTGATTTAACGAATCTTTACATTGATATTGTAGAACGCATCAGCGTCGTGTCCATGTCTACTAAATGACACTGACAAAATGCAGCCATTACGTATTGCGATGGGTCGAGTTAGTTTTCCTGTCAAACAGACACCGGTATCAAAGATCGTCTAGAGCGTAAACCAGGAGCAAACGCATCACGCGGCACAAATTTCTGTTTTTAGGTTTCTGCTGAATCATAATCTGTATCACACAATATAAGGTACCTTGACAATAAGGGCATTGCACAAAGAGGCTGCAAATCAGTTTTACTCCAGGAACACTTGACAACAAACACACGTGTATGACAAAAGTACTACGCAGTTATTACACGTGACGCATCTCTCATCGTCTGCTAAATGTTCAGATGGCAAAGCGGAAATAAGCAATGTGTACCACCTTTCAGTAGGTGCACAAACGAGCTCTGTTCAAGAGCAAGATGGTGCTAAAAATGTGCGATTTCCTTTAAATGGTTCAATAAAATGCATTTAAACGCGGAGATTGGGATAATTAGTTTATATAGACGATTTAATTGTTTAATATTTTGATACATTAAATATTTTTATTTATTATGGTCTTAAAAAAAGTTTGAACCCGTTTTTTTTTTTTTTTTTTTTTAATGGATGATTCTCTTTTTCTTATTTTATTTTTTTACTTGTGCTGCCCTGCAGCTCAGCTAAGATAAGAGCAGAAGGTCTCTTGTTTTGGAAAGACTTTAGGATTACAATAGGGGGTTATGAATCTTCGGACACATGCGGCATATATTTGTTGAAGCCCCTTCTGTATATGAGGCTAAACATTATTTATGATTATTATTTTTGTATATATTTCTTGTTGGACCAGACAGAAAATAGGGGTATTAGACATTGGAGATACAGGTACAAAATAAAATAGGAAAATAGGGATTGATTGAATAAAATGGAAGATGAATAAAAAAGGGTAAAATCACAAAAAAGACACAACTAAAGTTGCAGTTGCTTACATTTTTTGAAAAATCAACAATTTATTTTAAATATTCATATAATTTAAAAAAGATGAACATATTTGTGTAACAAATGAAAAACAGGAGCATTTTATCTCAAACCAAATGTGAAACTATGCATAAATTACTATTAAAAATAATATTAGGATGGATACAACGTCTCGACGACAAACTAAAAGTAAACATAAAAAAACTCTAAATAGCCACATTTCTACAAGTGTTTCTCAGTTCAGTCAATTCTTTTCTGAAACATGAACCTGCAGTTCCTTCAGCGGATGAACGTGTCAGCTCATTCCAGGGGTCAACTGTCCCAGAATCTGAAGGTCGACGGTCAGCCGATGACTTCCAGGAAGCATCTGCCCCACACAGAAGCGGGGTCGGCCCCACGTGTCCATGCCTCTCCTTCAGTATCAGTGGATGTCCGACTGCGCCAGATGATACTCCAAATCAGTTTTCGCGTCCTCCGAGCTGTTTGGCGCCGTGGCCAGCACCGTTTCAACAGGAAAAGACAAATACAAGCTCTCCCGGACCTTTTTAGGGGAGGGAACGTCTCCTACAGAAAACAGGGGGTCTGCTATTTTCAAAGTAACGGGAGCCACAGTGTACGCCCTGCGCTTGGCGTTCTTTTTCTTCTCTTGTTTGTAGGCCGCATTCATGTTTGTGATCACCTAGAAGCACAGAAATGATGAGAAATTAATGAGCTAAAAAGACAAAAACATGGGAGACAAACCAAACAAATGTGATGAGTTTTGTTTGTCTAGAATGGATCCACTTTACTAAATCTGGAAAACTAAATAAACCGTAAAAGAAAATAGAAAGAGGGACAGTGAATCCGAGTCATGTGTTAAATGCTGTTTCAGTACCAATCACACAAAACTGTGACGCCTGAACGCAACACAGTGTAAACTGAGCCTGGCAGCCGTTTACTGCTAATCCTCTTATTATATTAGTGCTGAATAAATGCTGGCTCAAGACCATCAAATAAAATCAAATTGTTTTCATGCTTTCCCTCTTTCCATGTAATCTGATAGTCATTTCAAGTAAAGAAATTAAAAAGTATTCTTTAAAAATGTGCTTTATTCACTCCTCATATTGCTTACAGAATCCCCACACCAATGAAAATGGTATTTTTAACTAGTGCTGTCATGCGATTAATTTTTTTGTGCGATTAATTAATCTAGTTTGTCGATTTTAATCACAATGATTTTTAACCCAATAACTGTTGTTGAAAGCTTAATTTTGGGGTATTTTGTTTAGGTTTGTGACATTGTGGCACAGTAATAGATCAAAATAAAGCTAAAAATTCTAACTTCTAACCTTTACTTTGAGAAAAACAACATTTTTTTCATTTCTGATAAAGATAACAAAATAAAAATAATAAAAAACAAATCAGGTTGATATACATATTAAACAGTTTATCACAACAGCAAGCCAGTAGAAAAGACATGAGGGTGATTTTATAGTTTCCTTTAACCTTAATGCTTAAATTTGATCATTTCATAGATGGAGATACAGCATAAAAAAATAAAGAGAATCTGAGAAGGAAGAAATGAAACACCATGAGGGAATTGAAGTATTTAGACTATTTTTTTTTTACTTTTGCTTCATTATCTGGACAAAAACAGGCACTCTAAAATGATGCACTTTTTTAACTTATCATGACGAACATCGTTCTCAAAAAGGAGCTAGACGGAGCGCGGTTTGTTTGCGCCTCGCACTGAAGCTGTTACCATGACAATGCGAAGCATCGCGTATTAAAAAAAGTCAGCTTTTGTAACAAAAAAAAAAGTGAAACAAAAAAATGCTACAGGACTAAAGTTCTAATAATGTATTTGATATTTTTCTTAAATGACCATGGTAAAAACAGGATAAAATGCTCCTCCATCAGACACAAAAATTAGATTAACGCGATTAAAAAAGAAAATAAGGCACTAAAATGTCTGTAATTAATTAATCGTGACTTACATGATAATTTGACAGCCCTATTTTTAACATGTTCTTGTGGCATTTTTCCGAGGATGGAGGACATTTATAAAGAAATAAAATTTAGTATTTCTTTATTTAGTATTTATTTATTCATGAATCAGGAGCAGATGAAAATATACTGTTTGAAAAAGAGCTTATTGGTGACGTAGAAAGTTCTGATGCTTCCTCTTGTAGACAAATAGATCCATAAACGTCTTCATTTTCTGGCTCAGAACTGTACGCCTGAACAGCTCCATTGATTATCACCATTTTTGTTGCACCGGTGATGTTAGGTTGAGGGTGTGAGGTTTCAATTATGGGGTGATGGGAAAAACCACTTGGAATGATTTGATTGATTACAAGAGATCAAAAAATGATCGGAGTGGGTCTCTAAATAAATTTCCCAAGAGAAGGGATAAAAAGGTAAGAATTAAATAATAATTCTTCTTAAAGAAGTCAAAAGTAAGCTTTTATAAAGTAAAACAAAAAAACTCAGCATTTACTAAGGAGCGTCAAAGCTGAACTAAAGCATTTCACATAACAATGCTGCCATCTACAGACTGTCAAGGAGGACAGTTAGTTTCAGTGGATTCTAAAAGGCAAACGAATGTTTTCAACATTTTTGACACAACAGAACTCTGAAATGTTTTTACCCAAGAGAAACACACAGAAGTCTCATATCACACAGGAAAAAAACACAATGTGATAAATGTGATAAATATGTATAGATATTTTTTTTTCATAGATTTGTTTTCACTTGCTGTCATGACATGTCATTTCATAAACGTGCTACACAAATAAAGTTGAATTTTAAAAGTAATGGAGACAAACATCAATGAACAGCGTTCTTATTCTGAATCCTGCAAAAGAAGAGTTTTCTTTCTGGGAATAAAATGAAACAACCTTTATTGGAAAGCATAAGTTGTGTGTTCTGAGCAGACTCAAAGAATCAGGAGATCAAACCTCTCTGATGATCGTTTCCTGTTCTAAAGGCAGAATAGAGGGACTCACCAGTTGTTTGACAGAGTTCTGCTGCTCTTGGATGATCGTCATGCATGTGGAAGCTTTCTCCTTAGTGCAGAGCATGTCGTGTTCAGGACTCTCACAGTTCAACAGGTTTAGTGTCGTCTGTGTGGAGAGAAGAAAGTTCAGAAAACTGAAAAAGAAACAAGCTGTACAACTATGAAATCCATTTCAAATGAAAGTTGTTCTACAAATGTACAGTAAAGATAAATCTTGTTTAATACATTTCCAGGTAACATTCAAGACGCTAAATTTTTTCAAAAATATTTGATATTTTCCTTGAGTAGTTTTTATCGGTACTGTTAGATAGGCTCTCAACCTACCCTGTTTGGTAGATTGGCCTTCCTGCTGAACATGAGGGAGTAAGGGGTGAACCTGGTGGTGGAGTTGGTGGAGGTACGGAACAGAAAGAGGACAGGGTCCAGAAAATCATCCCATTCTGCATGTTTCTCCGACACCATCTGCACTACGGCCTCCTTAAGCAACGGAGCCGTGCAGTCATGGAGCGGGTTGAGCTGCAGCTGATCAAAGGGGGAAACCTTCTGCACTAGACTCCACCTGTCAGACAGCTGCCTCGTCACCTGAAACACACACAACTGATTGGTCATCTCAGATCAGAGCAGATTCCTCCATTTCTTCAAAGTCTCACCTCATCACAGAAGTCTTCCTTCTGAATGCACACTATCGTTTTAGGAGCACCAAACCTGAAAAAGTTGAAACTCAGAAATCTGTCAATCTGCTTGGGCAGACAGACTGAAGGTTGCATTTTACCTGTATATGCATGTTGAAACGCATCGTGCAACAGAGAGGGCGTCCGTCTTTGGTACAGGAAACGCCTCTGGCCATTTACTGAAGTAATCGATGATCAGAACAACGCTTTTGTTTCCTCGCTGGGTCTCTGGGAAAGGCCCTGATGAAGATATTGGTTCAGATATACAGAAATCAACCTAAAAATAAGATTATGTATCAAGAAAAAGTAAGAAAAAACCTATAGTGTCTATCCCAACAACATCCCACGGAGCGTCCACTTTGATTGGCCGGACAGTCCGTGCCAGGTTCTTATTCCTCTCAGCGTGCTGACACGTCTCACACACCTTTATCTGAAAGTCACAAACACTGTTAGCGCTGTGGGACATTAGCAGGGCAGGTAAAAATAAACGCCTACCCAGTCAACAACATCCTTGATGATTCCCAGCCAGTAGTACTTGCTCTGGATCCTGTGCACGGTCTTCTTTTGGCCCAGGTGATGGCCGATGTCATTGAAGTGGCAGTCCAGGAAAATCTGCCTCTTCCTGTCCGCTTCGATCACCACCTCCCTCTTCTCGTCTTTCTTTGGACCCACATAGTAAAGCTTTCCTTCTGGAAGACAGGAATGCGAGAAGAATAAGGAAACATCAGCATCAAAATCCCAACTGAATGTTGCGTTCAAAACTGTAGGTTTTTGGCGTTTCTGGGACTGTCTAATGGTAAAACTTGATCAAATGTATGTAATTTGTCACATTATTTTAAAGAAGCACTAAAAATTCATTAAACTAACTTCTTTTAAACGTTGGCAGGTATTAAAAAATTAAAAAATAATGATAGTACCTATAGAAAAAAAAGAAAAAGCGGAGTTTTTCAGGGGGAAGTGAAGATTTTCGAAAGAGCCTTACCGTCCATGATGAATTTCTGTGCGTATCTTTTGAGGTTCTTTTTCCGTAAAGGATTCATTGACTGCGGGAAACTGCCTTTAGCGACAAAAGTGTAAATATCACCGAGTTTGTTGGAGCTAGACTCCACCACCTCCTCCTCCGCCACCTGCAACGAGTCCACGCTCAACATTTCCAACGCCGGGCGGGTCGCGTTAGCAAACATAGAGATGCCGACTGCCCGTTAGCATAGTCGGCGGCAGAAGTCAAGACTGGGGGTTGAAAAAAAAAAAACTTTCGGAGTAAAAACCTCAACTGCCACAAGATGAAAATAAAAGCTGCTGCCTCCCCCTTTTGTTCTTCTGCTGTTTCTGGGGCATTCGAATAGGATAAATGTGTCATTATCGCCCCCTTTGGTGAAGAACGGTACTACATGTAAATGATAAAAAATGCATTTATTAATTAAAATATTTAGACATACAAGTAAGTTACAAAGAACAGTAAATGGTACATCCGTTTTTTCAAAATAAATTCCAGGGGGTAAAAAATAAAAAATAAACAATAAAAAAAATAAAAGTAATTTTATACTACTCAATAAAGCTGAGACAAATTGGCTTAAACTGCTTTTTTGCTAGTATTGATTGATTTGGGCAATTAGTGCGTATAGAATGTACAGTTTTATTGCTAAATTTAGTTTTGTGAATATGCTCTTTTGATAACCAGAAGATTTATCAAAGATAAAGAGAGGCTTCCAGAGAGAAATCCCCCATCTTTCAAAAAGAAAACAATAAATTTAATATGTAATCATATTCAACCATCCATAGCTGCTTTAAATACATCGTATTCCTTTATTATCTTTTTTTTAAACAAAATATATTGTTTTTATATCTTTACATAACCAGCATTTCATGATGCCACTAAAATTTGGAAAATAAAGTCAAACTTTTCAAAGGCTTTCCATTTATTTATGCAAATTCAAATCCAAACTCAAAATGCATCTGTTTGTATTTGCATTTTCACTTTGATTTCTGTTAGGATTTTACATACATTTATTAAATATTTGCTCTGAGTGTTTTTAACTTCTCTGTATTTAATTTTCCTGCCTTCCAGCATATTAACAAAGAGGAACCAACCCCGGGCTGCACGGTGGCGTAGTGGTTAGCGCTCTTGCCTCATAGCGAGAAGGCCCCGGTTCGAATCCCGGCTGGGGGATTTGGGACCTTTCTGTGTGGAGTTTGCATGTTCTCCCCGTGCATGCGTGGGTTTTCACCGGGGACTCCGGCTTCCTCCCACCATCAAAAAACATGCTTCATAGGTGAATTGGTGACTCTAAATAGCCCCTAGGTGTGAATGTGAGAGTGAATGTGTGATTGAGGCCCTGCGACAGACTGGCGACCTGTCCGGGGTGAACCCCGCCTTCGCCCCTCAGCAGCCGGGATAGGCTCCGGCACCCCCGCGACCCCGAAAGGGATGAAGCGGTCAAGAAGATGGATGGATGGATGGAACCAACCCCAAGATGAAGGTTATGAGAAGCTGAAATAAGAAAAATCATCAACCCTCAAAAATTGATATCAGTGATAAATGATATAAATCATATGTATCATGTGATCAGGGGATGCCCTGATCAATCTCTAAAAGAAGGATGTCGACGGAGGGCACTTCAGAGCGGAGTGGAGACTGGTTTTAACATTCTCTGTCTGTTCTAATTGTGCAAGTAAAATCTGATTTAAGAACTGATCCCTCTATTGTCTTCCTTTCAGAGAAATGTTTCAGGTTGTTTAAACTTAACAGTTTCACTGTTCATTAAATGTCAGCTGCTATTTATTGTGCATTTATTGTATATATTGTGTGATATTGCCTTTGGCTTTAATTTACAGTATCATTGATTTTTGAAAAGCCCTTTTGAATAAATGTATTATTATTATTATTATCACTACTACTACTATTATTATTATTATTTATATTATTATTATGCTGATAAGCTACTTTTGTGCTTTACTAAACATTGTATTATATATAGAAAACATTTAGATAATTGTTACAAATCATTTGATATTACCTTAATAAGTCCCCTTTTGAATTCTATTTAGTTTTTTCCCGGCTGACCATTATTAGGCTTTCAGCTTAAAATCTAGACTAAAATAATTTAGTTTTTTGCCAAAAATGGAAATAAATGCAAGTGCATTGTTTCCAGGAGGTTAATAAAGTCAAAACTTCTATTCCAGTCCTGCAAATAAACAGCAGGCTCACTTTTATTTTGAAGGAAATAAAATCGGAAATTGAGCTTGCGTATGTAAGCGCGTGCCACCAAACTTCCGTCGGCGTCTTTTTGACACGAATTGAAGGTATTCGTATTTAACAGGGGAATAACAATGACAGGTGAAGTAGATAGAAATGTTCGGTTTTATGGGTGTGGATGTTTCACTACTGACAACATTTTCCTGGAGGATTACAGTCTGCACGTCCGCTTTGTGACGGAGCAACAATTCAGACGAGACTACAGAGCTGTGAGTTTGCTAACAACAGAACACAGTATTAAGAGCTGCGTCAAATGTTGACACTGATGTACTTTTATTCTACTTTTTTGTTTCACAGATACTTTTAAAACTCGGTTGTGACTCTGACGAAAAATTTAAGGACGTCCTTAATAAGGTGCGTACTGTATCTCGACAGAAATATTATTTAATGCTAAAACAGAAACATTCAAATACAACTTTAAAGAGTTTTATCAAAAATGTTTAAAACGTTACAGCTAATTGTGTTGATGTGGAAGTACTAGACGAATAAGTAATTTTTCTTCTGTTTGACTCCAAATTGTTCACAGCTTTCTCACAGCTTTTATTTTGAAAATATCTTGTTTGCGTAGTTAAGTTGGTATAAACCAGGGCAACCTTTCACAGTAAAAGAGGCATGGGCTCCGGAGCCACATGCGGCTCTTTTACCCCTCCACTGTGGCTCTTTGGCTTTAAGAGAAGTGCTAAAAATTTTAACAAACATTAAATTAGTTATTTGAGTTTAGCACATTCTAATATATGCGGCACCCTAGCATTTAGTTGTTGTCATAATGAAATAGAAAGTCATGTTCGACTTGTTTTCTTGTATTTTAATTCAAAATCTGCTGCAACAGGAGGATCTTATTTGTGTATTTTATTTTGAAATGACCTTGTATTCTCTGCAGTCAAATTTAAAAACATTAAAGTTGTTATCTATAGGAAAATAATCACACTTTTTGTAATCAGTTATTGTACATTTTTGAAAGCTACATTTTCTAAAAGAAAATGCTAAATGGTCACATAAATAATAGAGTATTTTCTAAAAGGTTTGGGAGGATTTGGTGGTTCTTTCTGGGTTCTGCTTTGTCAGAAACTGGACCAAATGGCATTTTTGGTGTTAAAGGATGCATACCGACCTAGTAGGAGCCGTTAATCTTGTTTTGAAACTGGTGTGCATTCATTACAATTTTCTAAAATAATACATATGACATATATTGCCTTTCTAGCATGAATAATATAAGATGAAACTACAATTTTCTCAAAATGTGAAATATTGTTAACATTTGACATAAGCTTGTATGATTTCTTTTCAAAATAAAAGACGCTGTGTGCCAGACTGGATCACAGCAGTTCAGCTCTGGAGAGCATAACATAATGTACGTGTTTAAACTCGTAAAATATCAGGCCTTTTATCAAATTATTGCTTAGTATTTGAAATCTATGTATTCTGGAGGACACAAAGTGCAAACAAGATGTCTTCAAGTCATCAGGAATGCAAAACTCTTTATCTAGTTTATCTTCAAGGTGCACCTCAGTCATGATTTTATAAACTTAACTAATCTAATTAAAAAAATTAATATTTTTTTATTTTCTTCAGCTAAAGAGCCAATATGGAGAAGTAAAAGAGCCTCAAGTGGCTCTGGAGCTGCAGGTTGCAGACTGCTGGTATAAACAATGAGTAATAAATATCTTAGAAATAAAGCAGACTAATTTTATGCCTAAATAAGGTTAAAGGAATAATTTGAAGGGATTAAAAAAACATTTTTAACATATATTAGGCTGTCATGTTGACGGAAATTCATATATTTTGTAATTCTAGGTTGAAGGTTTACTTGGGTAAAGCTGTTGGTACCTAAAGAAAAGCACACAAAGTTAACTCGGTGTTCTTATTTTTTTTATTCATTAGCCTGCTGGAAGACTAAATGCAGTTAAAAAGGAATTTTAGACCACAAACTACATAAAAATGTTTATTACAATGTTGATTACATTTTAGTTAATGGATTTAAAAAAAAAAATCTTCCTTTTTATTTTATTGTTTATTACTGATAAAAATAAACAAATCCATATGATTGTGAAATAAAAAAGGAAGTTGGGATGATTAAGAAGCTCTGTGCCCATTGCTTTTAGATTTCCCAGGAAGTTGACAGACGAATACATTTAGATGAAGCATCTGCTGAGAGAACTGCTGCAATAAAACGCACATACCGGCCCCTTCATCCTCATGTCTACCATCTGGAGGTATAATGTCTGCACCAGCCCCCGCTGGCAGCCTCATCACGCTCCATTAACACCTCGCTGAGCCTTCACCTGCGCCCTCTCCACCCCTCAGGAGTCTTACCTCACTCCAGAGTTCAAGACGATTGTTGAATACTGTCGAAATATCGACGCCAGTAAAGACGGGCTCTTGAAGTTTTTGGAGGAAGAGGCAGGTAAGTTGGAGAATTCCTTGTTCACCGTATTGAGTTAGATGCAGAGAACTGCAGCTGAAGAAAAAAAGTTAGCTTGAAGATGATCTTTTTGTGCTCAGAAAATTCTTTAAACTTTTTGAAGTACAAAAATAAGAATGTTGTAAAACATAAAGGGTTGTCATGCCTTTTGTTTGTAGTATTTTAAAGTTTAAATGAGTTATTGTAAAAAGGGAAAAAATAGACAAAGGTAAATAGCCTCCAGTAAGGCCAGAACTGGGCAGTTTTTTAAAAGTAGAGGCTCTCAACTGATGTCATCATATGTCCAAGAATGCAGCGGCCTCGAAAGTTTTCAGAGTAGGAGGCTACTAGTAGTTTCTTACTTTCTCCTTATAAACGTTTTCAAGGCAGCTGAAAGCAGTAGAGAAGGAGGATTTGGTCCCTGTGCAAACTGTTAAAAAAATTACTAAAGATGAAAGCACACTTTGAAGATCATCTTGTTCCTTTTTCTACTACGGTTTCCAGTTTTTAGATACTTCTACGCATATCAAAATGATTAATTCAGATCGAATTTGTGGCGTAAGTAAACATTTTTTTATAATCAGATAAAGTTTTTCAGGGCCCATGTGCACAGTTCAATTCTGATCTTTGATCCGATTCAAGACATTTTGCACATGTAAACGCAGCTACAGATATGCCTACGAAGGCCTATTGGTGGACACCAAAACCAAAATGGCTATGCCAGTGAAGTAAACAAGAACAGAATATTTCTCATAGTGAACGTGAATGTATGATTACATCATACACAGATTATTTACGGCAAGGTACTGAATTAAACTTTTGTTCCTTATCAAAAAGTCGCTGGTGACTACTTCACTCACAGGTGGGGATTTTTCCACAGGTACTGGCTACTACTGAGGCCCGAGTATGAGCACTTTCTTTCTTTTTTCTTTCATTTTTCCATATTAAATTGGTTTGATTATAGTAAAATATCGACATGCATAACCATTTTTTTTTTTTTTTTTT
>NC_050520.1:31421296-31460982 GCF_002922805.2 Oryzias melastigma | reverse complement strand
TATAAAAAACCTTTTTATAAGTCAAACAGATTCTTTTTAATATTCAGTTACACTTGATGGGATAAAATGGATTCTGTTGTGTTTATGAAATGTTGCATACCATTGAAAAATTAATTCTAAACAAAAGTTTTAATTGAGTACACAGATGTTCAGCAAAAAAGACTATTTAAGATTATAACTGAGCTTGGAAGTGTCAAACAATGAGACTTATTTTTGGGAAGTTCTCATTCATATCCTCTGCATCAGATTCTCCTGAATGAGCTTGGCTTTGATGAGACCTTCATCACGCCTCTCCGAGAGCAGTATTTGCTTCCACTCACCTCTTTGCTTTACCCAGACTGTGGGGGGCGTTGTCTGGACAGCCACAAGGCCTTTGTGGTCAAATATGACATGAATGAAGACTTGGACCTGAGCTATCATTATGACAATGCAGAGGTCACACTTAATGTCTCCATTGGTAAAGACTTCACTGAGGGCAACCTTTATTTTGGCGATATGAGACAGGTGAGATGGTCACCCCTACTATTTTTTTCATTAAAGTTAAATTGGTCCAAATAACTTGCGTTAAATGATTGCTCTTTTAAACTCTTTGCAGGTTCCTGTTAGTGAGACCAAGATTACAGAGGCTGAACACAGGATCACTGAAGGCCTCCTCCACCGGGGGCAGCACATGCACGGGGCGTTGCCCATCTCTCATGGCCAGCGCTGGAACCTCATCATCTGGATGAGAGCCTCACAGGAGCGCAACAAGCTGTGCCCCATGTGCAACAGCAAGCCCTCACTGGTGGAGGGACGGGGCTTTGCTGATGGCTTCACCAAAGCAAACTCATAGTTTATGTTCCAGCGAGCTGGGGAACTTGTAGCCTTCATCTTTTGCACAATTGCATCATTTTCCATTAAAAAAATTGGGACATTTTTGTTTATTATGAAGTTCAATTGCAGGTGTTTGACATTCAGTTAATTTTCCTATTCTCCAGTGATCAATGCACCACCACCTCAGTCCCAGAACCTCGATCACGAGGTTCCGGCAGCAGACAGAAAAAAATAAATACATACACCGTTCAGAAACTTAAGCACAAAAAATGTTCCTTTGTGTTGAAAAAAATACCCAAATGAATGAGGATTTATGTAAAGACTAAATATGACCAATCTTTTTGCCCTGAAAGATAATCGGAGTCTGGATTGAGTGTTAAAAAATTGCATTGTGAGGAAAAAAAAATCCTGTTATTTCCTTTATGGAATATTTAAAATCAGAAGCAACTTCTACACATCAACTGTGTTTAATTTAATCTTCATCAACTGTAAACAGAACAAAAATAAAAAAATCTACTCACATGTTTAGACTTTAACTAAATTTCTTGTAGTAGCATTTTATTTTGAAAATAGATTTTCAAAAACTTTAAGCTTTAAAATGCAAACTACTGTCCCATTCGGACCGATCCATGAAAATTGTCTATCGTCTAATTTAAACTGGCCAATGGCCTGAAAAGGCTGGAGACCACTGGTATGAGATGTTAATATAAAAGTGTTATTTTTCTAAATTGCTGGATAATAATTTTCTCTTGGCCTTTTGAAAATCATTACTTGTATTTTTCTGAGTGTACGTCGCACTGGAATAAAGGTCACAGCAGCCCAAAACATATAATAAAGAAGAAAGAAAATCATGTTTACGTTGGACTTTTGGGGGAAATGTCTTTATACCAAAATACGGTAATAAGAAAATACATTTCATCTTGAAAAGGCAAACTATAATCTGAATATATAACAATAATGAACTGAACATATGCACACTTCCCTACTGTAAAGCATTGATGCTTATTTATTTAACATTTCTAAACAATGGGAGGATCAGCCCCTTGAGATGGCACATCTCGTTTTCGAAGGGTTCCTCTTTAAACAGATAACTTAAATGAAGACGGACTATATTGTAATCGACAAACAGGATTATTTGTGTCGCTTTGGAATAATTCTTTCAAGCCTGAGTGGTACCTCATTTTCTGAGCTGCTGTCAGTAGTAAACATTGACACATATACAGTGCCTTGTATAAGTTATATATATATATATATATATATATTCAATTACATATAAATCACACCATTCACTGTATCAGAGAACTGGACCAATCACGTGTGATGTTACACATAGACAATTAACTCTAGTTTCAACAAAATAAAGTCAATTCAGTCGTTATTTTGGAATCAGACTTCATCAGTAAGCAGTGATTGGTCTGAGTTTGTCTGAGTCTATGTTTCTATGGCAACCGCTCTCCAGTCAGGAGTGAGCATATTCTAAGACCACACCCCCTCCACTAGAAGCGAGCTCGGGAGAATTGGTCAATCAAATCTTCCAAATGTTCAACATGAGACCACATATTCTTATTGAAGCATCTGATTGACCAGTTTATGACTTAAAGGGGCCCTACCATCAAAATTCTACTTTTTGAGGTTTTAAATGCATTATACAGTTCATTACTCACTTTTAAGAACCCCAAAGCGGTATTTTGATCCGTTCATGCATTTAAGAGTCTTCTTCTTTTCCTTTCGGCTTTTCCCTTCAGGGGTCGCCACAGCGAATCAGTTTCCTCCATCTAAGCCTGTCTTCAGCATCCTCCACTCTAACACCAGCCACCTTCATGTCTTCATTCACTGCATCCATAAACCTCCTCTTTGGTCTTCCTCTAGACCTCTTTCCTGCAGCTCTAGACTCAGCATCCTTCTACCAATATATTCACTGTCTCTCCTCTGAACATGTCCAAACCATCTCAGTCTGGCCTCTCTGACTTTATCTCCAAAACCTCTAACATGTGCTGTCCCTCTGATGTATTCATTCCTGATCCTATCCATCCTGGTCACTCCCAAAGAGAACCTCAGCATCTTCATCTCTGCTACCTCCAGCTCTGCTTCCTGTCTTTTCTTCAGTCCCACTGTTTCTAGTCCAAACAACATGGCTGGTCTCACCACAGTCTTGTACACCTTTCCTTTCATTTGTGCTGAAACTCTTCTGTCACACATCACACCTGACACTTTTCTCCACCCATTCCAACCTGCTTGCACTCTCCTCTTCACTTCTTTTCCACACTCTCCATTACTCTGTACTGTTGACCCTAAATACTTAAACTCCTCCCCCTTCTTTATCTCTTCTCCCTGTAACCTCACTCTTCCACTCTGGTTCCTCTCATTCACACACATGTACTCTGTCTTACTGCGGCTAACCTTCATTCCTCTCCTTTCCAGGGCAAACCTCCACCTCTCTAACTCCACCTCCACCTGTTCCCTGCTCTCACTACAAATCACAATATCATCTGCAAACATCATAGTCCAGTTCATGCATTTAAGAGTAATCCTGTTAAAACCTGCACAGTCTGCAGCAGCCCCTCCCATACCCATGAAAACGAGCGGTTGGAAACGTGCCGACATAAGATTGATCCCAACAGGTCCCTCCAGGAAGAGTCTGCTCTGACAGCACCGCCCCCAGACTAGCAACAACACTCAATTTCTCCACAGAACTAGTGGGGGAGGGGTCATCCAGTCCAGTTCTCATGTACAGTTGATGGTCACACCCCCCCACCAAACTATGAAAACATTTTACCCTGAAGAATAAAAAAAGAAGCTCTGACTAGACTTTTTTTCGTAAATATCTTTTATTGTGTTTCTTACAGTACACTGAGCATCTGTGTACGGGTTCACATGAGCCGCTCGCTCGTGCAAAAATAAAACACTCAAGTGTGAAAACCATATGAACTTCATCTGTACAGAGACATGAATACAGTCAGAGCTTTTGGTTGTTTCTTTTTGTTCCTGTGAAATGTATTGGAGTGGAGATTTGAACTAAACAGAAGAAGGACAGAGAAAGGAGAGCTGGCTCGTTGGGTTCAGAAGCACAGCAACTCAAGAACAACAACAGACACTGTACAGGCTCTGAAGAATAACTCCAATGGGCTTCACTTTTAATTGAGGAGCAATTCCAACATCAAGTTATCACTTTAAGTGTCAGTACTAAAGTTATAGTTTCCACATTAAATTTTCTATGAAATAAATGCTTTCTCTTTTTAGGGTAAATAATAAATACTATACACAGCTGAACATTCTTTATGAATCATTGATTTAAAGGTTCTCCAGGATTCATGGCAGCTATAGTCCCACATCAGTTTGGACATGTTTGAGTCACTATCCTGCCTGTGGGTCAGCACTCGCTGCTCTCACTGTTCAGTAGTGTGGTTTCCCATAAACGGATGTTTTGGGCTTATAACGTGGTCTCACTGCTCAAGTCTCGGTGTCGGCGGTGGTCCATGTCCGAGTCGTAGTCCGACTCCATCTCGATCTTGACCTGCGGCACAGGGCAGGCCATCCCTCGGCTCATAGGCATGGCTGGAGATGACGGGCAGGAGATCTTCAAGTGGAGGGTGATGCTGAAGAAGGGCAAGCTCCAGTTACACACATAATTGAGGACGGAAGACACCAAAAAGGGTACCGAAATTTAAGGTATTAAATGAAGTTGTATGGGAAAGTAAAAAAAGATCAGATTATCAAAAGGATTGGATAAAAACAAAACTTCTGTCTTTTTTAGACATTTACGGTCTACTCAAGCATAAATCTCTCATCAAGCTATTGTCTACACAAATCTTTAATATTCTTTACAGTCAGATTCACCTTACTCTTTCAAAGCAATGCAGACACAATCAGAAAATAGAAGTTCTAGTTTCACCACAGATATTTAACTCATAAGAACCCAGACCAATTTTTCTTAAAATAAAAACAATGTGGGAAGTACCACAGACCTAGTGGACCACAGAACACATTTCTGATGTTCTGTTACACTGATGTCCCCATGAGTTCTTATGGGTTAAAACGACGACTCCGAAAGCCAGAGCCAGATCAGATTTCACATCACTTGGAAGAAAAAGAAACAACCAAAACAACGTCTGCAGCCTTTGAAGGCATCTATCTTCAGTGAATCACATGCATAAGGTACACACCAAACTAAAGCACAGCACATGTCTGTAGTCATCCACTTGATTTACACACACAAATTGTCAGGTCACAAAAAAGAATACTGAGGACAAATACTGAGTACTTTGTTGCATCGTTGGGTGTTTTGCTAAGCTGCATGTGAAAAGAGAAGTGTGGTGTTCTGACTGTCAGAGATTTGGTAAATAAAACTGGGAGTGAATCGTCTGGATTACAGATTACTTTAAATCACACTGGGATCATCTGCATTGCCTTAAAGAGCATGGAAAGGAAATAAAGGCAGAACATGACAAAGGTTAGCTGAGAAGAGTGTTAAAGAACCACTTGCAATGGAAACATCCAACTTTAAGGTAAATATTGAATCAAATTTTATGTATTCCATGACTTTAAATGTCAGCATGTCTAGTGTATTTTGTTTCTGAGTACTGGAAAGCATACAGCAATGAAACAGTGCTTTTAAAATAAAACTTTTTATGCAAAAGTATGGGTCACTTTATTTAAATTACTCTGTGTTCAGTTACTTTGCTTTACTAGTATTTGGTTGAACATAAAAACTCAAAAGTCAGTGCTGTCAATTGCAAATTCAAAGTACTGGCTTAATGTTTAATTGCCCAAGGCTGTTCCAGTGAAACCCTCCACACAGGGATTGGTGCATTTTTTCAATAAAATTAACTACTGAAATATTAACCAAATTTAATTTATGACCCTCCCAGAGCCCTCAGGTCTGCTGGTGGTCCCAAAGGTCAGAAGAAAAACCTACGGTGAGACCACATTCCAGCTCTGTGGAACAGCCTGCCTGAGGATGTAAGAGCTTCATCCACTGTGAAGGTTTTTTTATGACAAAACTCTAAACTTATCTTGATAGCTTAGCTTTGAAGTAGTTTTTAGATTTCTTCCTGTTATAATTAAATAGACTTTTTTTTTCCCCTGCTGGTTTTTGTAAAATATGTATCTGTGTTAGTGGGAGGGTTGTTAATATAGACAAAGTGCTCTATAGATAAAGTTGAATTTGAATTGCATCAATTGAAATAGAGGTGCGAGGATTGGGTTTTTCTTTCAGTTGACAACAAATATTTTAGTTTTTTTGCAGAATGAAGAGCGTGACCACAAACATTGCAAAGTGAATATAATATATAGGTGGGTGAGGGGCTCATGGTTTTTTTGGAGTATAACAGTTTGATCTTAATGATGAAAAAAGTTCATGTGGTTTCTCTGGAAAAAAAAAAGTGCAATTTGTGGGGGCAGTATCATGATATGGGTGTGGTTCAGATAGTTGGGCTAAGGGTAAGAAGTATTACGAGAATACTTGCTAAAATACACAATTTTACTCTTCCATGAAAAAAAAAATCTCTTATGGTGAAACATGTGTAAAGATGACACTGTTATGTGCAACATGGTGTGGTAAGTGTTTGGTGAAAATATAAATATGGCCCAGAATAACAGCAGTGTTTCAGAAACAGCAACACTTCTTCATCGTCCACGAGAAAGGGCCACATATTCAGGCAATAGACAGACACAAGAAGTGATGGGCACATGTCTTCCTACACATTTAAAAAAAATAAGATAATAAAAAAAGGTGATCTATATCGGCTGAAAAAGCTAGATGAGACCAAAGTTGTATCTATGATGCAAGTACAAGTAATGCAATCAAAAAGCAATAAATCTATTCCTGTTTTACAATCTGAATTTAGGTTGTTCTAAATTTGAACAAAAATAATAAAGTAAAGTGCATTTTAATCATACTTTATACTAGTAGGTTATTCACAGTACAACAAAATTGAAAAACTACAGGTAGTTTAAAGTTTTAGTTATACACAGTTCTGGACATTGAACATACACTTCACTAGTCAGTAAATACATTAATCTATTTCTGTATTCATGTTGGACAAGAACTAATATTCCTTTAACTTTTTGTGAGCTGATGCTTAAATTTGGTCTAATGAAATCAGAATACACTTCGAGCAGCAGCGTGTTGACAGTACGCTCCCCACTGAGACTCCACTACATCTGGGTAGACAAGATCTTTGTAGGGTATGTGCAGTTTGAGAACACAGTACCTGCGATCCATGTCAGAGTCTGAGCTGGGGGAGTGGTTGGGGTACGAGTGGTACTTCTCCTGTGAGCAAACACAGACACCGACACACACACAGATATAGAACACACAAAGATCAGACACTCCTTTAATGATGTTTCATCCCTGCATGGGGCAAGAAAAGCAGGGCAAGAATTTCACACCTCTTCATCACTGTATTCTGCTTTGGGCTTTTTCTTCTCCTTATCTTTATCCTTGTCCTTCTCTTTACCC
This sequence comes from Oryzias melastigma, assembly GCF_002922805.2. Classification (NCBI taxonomy): domain Eukaryota; kingdom Metazoa; phylum Chordata; class Actinopteri; order Beloniformes; family Adrianichthyidae; genus Oryzias; species Oryzias melastigma. The sequence continues at coordinate 31,453,709 of NC_050520.1, read as the reverse complement.
TTCTTCTTGTCGTCATCCTTCTTCTTCTTTTCTTTCTCTGGGAGGAGGTCGTCCAGCCAGGCTAAGTCATGCTGGGAGAAAACCCAATCCATCATCTTTCGGACCACCATCAGACCCAAGATCTGTCAGGAGTGACAGACATACAAGAGGGACTTTAAAATCCATCATTCTGTGTCTTCTTAGTTAAATATCTATAACATTGGAGTAAAAATGTACTTGAAGTGTAATGCTACATTCACGTCGGCACTGAGCTTTTAAGCATCAACTTCCAATGAAAAGTCAATTTTAATGTGCAAATACACATGTAGCTTTCATGATTAAAACGTGTCACTACGCAAATTTTTAATGTTTCTGTCACACCGGCCTCGGGAACAAACATTCAAGTGTCCATTTCTAATGAAAAGTCTTTGTTAATGTGCAAATATGCATGTCTTGGGCTTCCGTGCGTGTTCATACGTCCTTACGCAAGTTTTTATTGCTACATCGTCTCGGCAACACGTTCAAGCAGCTACTTCCAATGAAAAGTCTATGTAAACACATGTATATGCACGTTTTGGGCTTTTTCATTCAAGACCCCTGCATTCACAAGTCTCTTAGCAAGTATTTAATTCTATGGTGGTGCAGTGGTAGGGCGGTCGATTCCTGATCGGAATATCCATGATTCAATTCCTGCCTTGCCCATCCATGTGTCCAAGTGTCCTTGGGCAAGACACTATACCCCAGATTTCCCCTATTGGAAGGTTGGCGCCAGTGTTCGGCAGCGGAGCCACCACCAGTGTGTGAATGTGTGTGTGAATGGGTGAATGGGTCTGTGACTGTGAAGCGCTTTGGGCCCTCAAAGGAGGGTAGAAAGAGCTATACAAGTATACACCATTTACCATTCTTTTAACCCTTTAACACATGAGGCGTCATCGTTGACACATAAATAATTTTTGGTATTGATACATTTTCTTATTTATATTACAAAAAACATAGAGTGAACCCTCGTGCTCTCTTATGGGGTGCAGATGACCCACCCTTACATTGAGGTGTTAGCCCTTCCATGACAAAGGTGGACAAGACTTCATGTCTGTCATTGGACACCAGTAAAGATAGACAATCATTGAAAAAAAATTTCAGCGCACTGTCTTGTGAGATCCAAATGACCCCACTTTTAATGTAAACAAGCCTAGGAAAACGGAAGAGTTAAATGCATATATTTCTCAAAACCAAATCTCCGACATGCATCTTAACATAAAAACAAATGCTCTACTTATCCCACTGTTTATCCAAATTGTATCCATTCAAACAAACTTGAAACATTAAGTGACAATGAATCCAATATTTTCTGTTTTCCATTAAGAAACAATACATATAGGCGACATCTGGCACATACCATAACAGGAAAAATGATGGCTAAGAAGGTGGATTTGAGGACCCAGAGCACAGCAAGACACATAATCTGAATCAGGGTGAACAGGTGTACCCTCCTCAGAGGAACGTGTCGGAGAAACGAATAGTCTGGCTGGTGCTTGGATGGCATCATGAACAGCTTAATCCTGTCCCAAAACTGCAGAGATATGAATGAGATGATAAACAGGAAGGTGAGAAGAGAATAAGTTAAATTTCAGAATAGTTCTGTTAGAAACTGATTCTATGCACCACACCTCTGTTTACCCCCACAGAAAAAAGCACAGATACTGTACCAAAACATACAAAACAAAGTGGAGTTCATAGTTATACCAATTATTAATATACATAATTTATCTATTTAAGAAAATTTAGCTGTATAGCAAGTATGTACTGATATCCCCAGCTCTACTGTTAATTTGCTTTAAGCGAGTAGCAAATGATTAATATCAGAATTGATTTTTTTTAATATGTCAAACCCACCAATAGATTACAGTACCTGGATTCCACTGAGCGAGGCCACACCCATGTAGAGGAAGACTCCGTACAGCACAGGCATGGGGATGAACTATGATCGACAAAAAAGACCAACAATAGCTCGCCGTTACATTAGAAAGAAAGATGGACCAAACATCTAAAACATATGTGACCCAGAATGAGAAATAAATGTATTATTATTTATTATTTAACTAGCTGTTAAATATCTTTAATTGGATTCATTCATATTTGCACCATTTCATACTTTATATGCTTATAGAAAGTGTGTACCCTATGTGCAAGGATAGGGTGTCCTAATTTTTTCTTCGACTGTATTTGTCTTGGAGCTTGTGGCTCGCCAATTGTAGCATCTATGTCACAGCTACAAGCTTTTTTAAAAATCTTTGTGTCTGCTCCTGATTTATATAAATAAAAACTCACAAATCCAATTTTAAGCTTAATTTTCTTTTTATATGTTCTCAGAAAAATGCCACAGGAACATGTTAAAAAAATAAAAAAACACAATATTAATTTGAATTGGTCTTAAACAACACTCACATGAAAAAATAAAAATAAATAACTAAATAAAGCATGTTGCCCACTTCAATAGGTTTGGAAGTTGTACTTGCTTTTCATGACTTTTGTTTTTCTCCAAGTAGCATGGGGCATGTTAGAGTACAGTGGAAGTAAATCTAACATGGGGCTGAAAAAAACTACCCTAAAATTTACCTTTATACAGTGTCTAAATTGCAGAAGTAGGGAGATTCAGCTACATGGTTAACAAACTACAGCCTAATAGAAACCTAAGATCTAAAATTCTCCTTTTAAGGATTTTAAAGAAATTCAAATATTTGTAATAATTCTCCTCTACAGATTTTTTTGTGCAGATTGCTCATTTAAAAATCTTTTTTAGTGAGATCTTGCATTAGAAACAATGATGATAACTGTACTAAGTATGCCACTTTTAACATGAAAAAGATCAAAAATAAACTAGAAACAATCAGACTAAAACAAATAAGCTGCGATTACATCCAAAGTGTACAAACCTTTAAAACTGGAGCCAGGAAAATGGAAACTCCAGTGAGAACAAACACCAGTATCCCTGTCACTCTCTGCTCCCTGCGTTTGAAATAACAACATTTATATGCAAGATCAAGACCAGAATGCATTGCATTGATTCTGTCTGAATCTAGTGTGAATATCATTACCTGACCCCGAGAAACTGTGGCTGTTCTCCTGGAGCGCTGGATTCACTTTCCATTTTCAGGGAGTCGATGTGCGCAATAGAGATGACAGTTGCAGCGACATACCAGGGAAGGCCCAAGAAAGAACATGCAGCCATGAGGACGCCCACCCAGAACAAGTCCAGGTGGTAGCCACAGCCTTTCTGCAATTCAATTGAGATGATGTAGGAAATAAAGTGATGAAGATTGGATTATGTTGGAAATTTACGCCAAGATTTTATTTTTCTAAACTTTCAGCTGTTAACGGGTGATAATGGGAAACAGCTTCACTTTCTACAGATAAGGTCTTATCATTTTCTGGGAATCACACAAGAAAAATTAAACCCTTCTTTTTAAATGTTTTTCAATTTGGCTTCTCTCCCAAATTTCTATAGCTTCTTATTGAACTTCAAAAATGAATCACGTCTCCCTGTTTTTCCTGATTTTCTTCTTACCTAACTTTTAAAGCTTCTACTCACACAAAATAATTAAATGTTTAATATACTGTAGTAAAAATTACTTAATATTTCACTAGAGTGTTATTAGTTTAACAGCAACCTTTTTTCATCTACAGGAATCTAACAGACTGAGTATAGATGGCAGATGGATAAATGGTGGTATGAACCTGTGTGTCCTGCCCACCTTAAGTTTGTTCTCTTTGCGGTTAACAATGACAGCACTGATCTGCTGGTCCATGAAGATGAGAATAGTCACGAGGAGAGCGGGGACAAAGCTGGCCACGTACACCCACCACGGATTCTTCCCAAACGGCATCACCAGCCAGCCTCGATCTGGGCGTGTGGGCTAGTGGAACAGAGAAGGTTGTTCAAACTCTTGAAAGTGCTCACACTTTATAAAAAATATCCAATATGCACAGTAAATAGTGAGAATGTCAGAATAAAGATCTACATATAATAGTGTTGCATTTAAAGACAATTAAAAATAGATTAAGGACTCTATCTAGCAATGCCCTGTGGTCCCATGTAATCTTTTATTAAACTTTTATTAATTGGACGAATAGCTAACTAATGGTAACGGTAATGTGCTTAAAATGTTTGTTCACTTAAACATTTGAAAAGAAGCTTGTTAGCCCATTGCCACGCTGCAGCCATTAATTGCTGTATTGTTAGCATTTCATAAGCTCTTAAAACATTTTTGTTTTGCAGAACTGTGGAGCAGGCTGGAGTACTCTAAGTAATACCTGGATTAAAAAGAAACTGTAACTTAAAGTTTAGCAGATTTACAGCAGTAGCATGTTTGGTCAGGGGTCTGCACCCTCATGCTCCGGAGACACTTTTTGTATGGAAATAAAATAGTATCATTCCCATTTGTGAATGCTCAATTCTTGATTTGTAACTCATACAACATTTGTGCATAGGTACAAAAAAATATGAAATAAAAAAAAATACAATCTCCATACTTTTGTCCCTATATTTGGATTTAAAGAAAAATGTAAATGCTTAGAGGAAAAAAAAGTTAGTTATTTGGATGTATTTTATTTTGAAAGGAACTTGTATGTGCTGATGTTTAAAGCAGGAGTCTGCAACCTTCAACTCTCACAGAGACCTTCAGGTCATTTTCTTATGGACTAAAACCCAACAGGAGCCACAAAGGCTCGCTTCATCCTTTAGAAAAATAAGACACCGATTTGTAATTATTTCAACGCTACCATTATAATAAATAAAAATTAACTTTTTTTGTATGAATAAAACATAAATATGAATAGAAAATACCTTTTTTTTTTGTCCCCAAAAAGTGAAACCGTTTATAACTTCTGGCAGAGATTCACATGATTTCCTTTTAAAATAAAAGACACCTTGTGTGACAGATTCAGCTCAATCCTGCCAATGTAGTAGCAGGTTGTGTAATGTCAGCAGTGATTTAAAAAAATAAGTTTAGTACATGAATCCAACTCAAAAAATAAATCAGAGCCATTTGTGACTCTCAATTTATTTCTCAACTCATAAGGCACACTTATATATTGTTTAAAAATAGAAAATACATTTTATAATCCACTTTGCCTTAATTTTGGTTGTACTTTCTGACTTCCAATTGATTTTCCATGGTAAACTTCACACAAAAATCTGAATTCTTTTCGCTCAGTACCATTATTTTTGTCTAACCAGATAAATGGAAGGGTAAAAGAGCAACATGTCTCTCTGGAGCCACAGAATGCAGAGCCCTGGTCTAAAGTAAAATGAATTAAAGTTGTTATACACCACTGTTATAATTTAATTATTGTAAATAAAAGGCTTGATGGCTGTAAATTGTATTTTTCCAAATGATGAGGTGGGACTTTGCATTTCTCGTTGCGTTTTAGTCAGTAAAAGTGTCCTAAATTTTTTTTTTTTTTTTTGCGTCAAAGGTTGCAGACCCCTGGGTTAGGTACACCTGTATCCAGTCTGTGTGCTGGTTAGTCTGACCGAAACCAGAGATCAGAAAAATGAACAAAAACTTTTCCTTTCTTCAAAAACTAACTCCTTGAAATCCTTTACTGGTAAGAGCTATAACATGTAACCCAGAGTAGTTGACTTTCTAAAGTAAAGTCAGTTAGTAATATTTACCTTAAATTCTGTTGGAACAATTAGCTTGGGAGTTTTAAGCCCCAAAAGCATATCCAGTCCAACAAATGTCATGATGGACATGAAGATTGAGAAGTCACTGATGAGCTTCCTCAGCTGAAGACACAAAGAAACACATCAAAATGAACTACAACGCATAATAAATGACTCTTCCGCTTTGTTTACAAAGAATTTTTGGAACATTTTTCATTAAAAAAGTGAATTTGTTCACCTTGGTGGGAAAATAACGGCTGAACTTGAACTTCTTTAAGGAGACCGTCATGGAGTATGTCCCAAAGAAAAGGATGAAGGACATGAGGGCCAGGTCGGGGACATACTTGCAGGAGTTTCCAACCAGAGAGCCTCCGTACTTCAAGCACTCCTTTTTGCTCAGCTGGCTCCAGTCCAGAGCTGTCACATTCAACTGAGATGGTGGCGGCAGTGGCGGGGAGACGGGAGAAAAAAGAAAAAAAAAGAAGCGTGAAGTGTTTTGACAAAGATACTCAGATTCAAAGTTATCGGCACAGGTGTTCAGGTGGAGGAGAGATGGAGAACTGCAGGAAAGGAGGTGAGAAACACAGTAAGGAGAGAATGAAGGACCAAGCCATGTTTTTGTGTCACAAAGATCTGATGCCAGGGGGTTTCTGTTAAAAAAACAGGATTTTTACCAGGAATGAAAAAAATTAAAAAAGAAAATTAAAAATAAAATAGCCACTTACCCCAGAGACACTAGAGCTGTTATCTGGCATTGGAATTAAACCATTGAAGATCATTGCAGTCACTGTTAGTAAATGAAGGAGAGATAGACAGACAGACGGTTAATGACAAATACAATAAAAAAGCAACAAGGAGAGAAACAAAAGGGAAAGAAACGACAATGTAAAACAAACTGAGAATTCAGCAGCAGGAAATAGCAAAGAGCCATGCAGACAAACAGATACTTACTTGGAAGAGGAGCAGCAGCCACATTGTTAGTGCATGGTATAAAACAAACGAGATAAATCAGTTGCAGAAATCAAAGGCTACAAAAGAGTCAGTAAACTCGCCAAAAGCATATATGTTAAATCCAAACCATCTAGAAAGGAAAATGGAATCTTCTGATGCCTAGCTGATGCACTTTAAGAGGAAATAAAAAATGATATTCAAATAGTTGTGAAAAAAACAAATAATTAGTTCTGTTACCTGAAACTTGCTGTGACAATATATTGAAGCACAGCAACAATATCCACAAGTTCTGTACATACAGTTGTGATCAAGCAAAGAAAACGAGTAAAAAATGAAAGAAGAAAGACGTCCTCCTTTAATTCTACTGGAGGACAAAGATGTTAATGCAACCAATGTTGTCAATTAAGGTTTTTAATCCTCCAGGTGACGTCCTGAAGTCGAGTCGTAGCAACTGGAAGATTATAAATTCATTGACTCAACTTCAAGACAATGTTGCACTTAATAGATCTTCAAATGTAGACTTGCGTTACTGCACTTGGCAACTTTGGCCATCATGTCTCAATCAAAAGTAACAAAAAATTAAAATAGACAAATTTAATAGCTAATCTCTAAACTATTTGGTTTTCACAGACATGATCCCAAAACTACTAATAAGAACGATGTAATCGTAAGCCTAATTAGGCACTTGGCACAAAAGTTCATTTAAGAAATCCCATTTGTCCAGCAGATCTCCAACTATTTTAAAACGTGGATTACATTCTCAGCTGCATATATTTAGGAGCATGGCTGAATCCGAATTCTTCCCCAACCCCTACGGCTTCTCCCTATCCCTCCAATTATAGTGGCATTTGGAGTGGTAGGGTTGTCCAAGATAGTTTTTTTAAGGAGTCTGCATCCCACTGTGCTGCAGAGAAGAAGTATTTTTCTTCATGCTGATGCACTCTGGAGCACAGAAGTTTACATTTAAAAGCAAGTAATAACTTTTTGTTTTAGCAGCTCTGTGCTAACGTAGATGACCGGCGACTATTGATGACATCATCGAGTGGGAGTGACTTCCGAATTTGAAGGCACTATTTTTCAACCACTCCCAGTTTGGAGGGCTAAATGTAGGAGTAGAAAGAAGTTGTAGGGGTAGAGGAAGAATTTGGATTTGGTCTGTGTTTCTGGTAGTGGTAGAGGCAATGCATCAAAATCTCTTCATTTACAGTAATTGTACGACTGCACTAAGTAAACTGATGCCTTGATCCAATGCACATGGATAGATTTCTGATGGTTTTGTGGGTTGCCTGGGTCTGTGGTGGGTCATAGATAGATGTAGCCGCATCTTACCCCCTGTGCTATCTTAGGCATGTTAACATAAAAATTGGGGTCATCTGGACCCCACAAGACAGCAAACTGAACTTTTTTTTCAAGGATTTTTTATCTTCACTGGCATAAAATCCTGTCCACCTTTGTCATGGAAGGGATCCCACATCAGTATAAGGATGGGGTCATCTGGACCCCATAGGGGAGCACAAGGGTTAAAGGGACGACCAGTGTGCCTTGCAGTGTCTTTATGGCTCGTGTGGCCACCTTAAGGGATGTCATGAAAATGGAATGTCCCATTGTCATGGGTGTGGTATGTGTATTGTGAAGTATTTGTAAGAATAATAAGACAGTTATGATGTATGGGTGATGCTGTCGTGCGGCGCCCTAATACTGTACACTCCAATCCAGGGGTGTCAGGATCCAGATCTCAAGGGCTGGGCTTCTATATGTTTTTCCAATTGGCCAAACACACCTGATCTAGGTAATCAGCAGCAGATGAGATCACTGGATCCTTACGCACAAGGTGTGTACACGATACCCAAGTGCCTGTAGGACCCCTCTGTCATCCCCACACAAACTACACTCTAATTTCCTTATTTCTAACAGTCAGGCTGCACATGCTCATCACCTGAGAAACATCAACAGGCCCCTTAAGCAGTGAGCGAAATTTGGGGAGGTTGCAAAAAGGAAAACTGACATAACTGCGTATCACTCTTACGTTTTAAGTATTTACTACAACCTGTAGCCTGCAATATCCCAGTAGAAAATACAGAGTGGTCTACGACCTTAATATGTCATGCAGGCCACCTGCGTGCCTCATACAGGTTTGTCCATTTCTCACCCACGGACACCCGTATAGACCCGTAATTTATATTTTTCCAAGATCTGCCTTTAAGGTAGGCACCCCCCCTCTCCCTTAGTCAAGGGGTGAACTCACTCGGGTCTGGGGCCAGGCACTCGCACTTAAAGGTGGTGACATAGTCGGGCTTGAAGTCAGTGTTGATGGGGTAATATTTGAACGATCCCACCATCTTCTTTATGGCGTCAGAAATGAAGATGAAGGAAATGAGGCTGGAGAAGCCCTCCTCTGTGAAGCGGGTCATGTATTTGATGATGTAGCTGGCGTCTGAAGCCACGAGGATGAAACACTGCAGGCAGGAGTGGATGCCGATCCACAGGCGAAGCTCCATGTAATCTATGCCATTGTTTCTTTGGAGGAGAAAAGGTCAAAGACAAGAGGGGATGAAACAAACCAAAAGTGTTATTTATTGGAAAAGATTCAGAGAAAACATTTCAGATATTTGGATGTGGAGGGAACTGCCTTTGTATCTATTACATATTAGTGTCCCAAGTAAAAACATATACACAATAAATTCTATTATTTCTCATATTTATCTAATTCAGCTCAAAAAGTTGACAAGATAATATTCTGTTGTACTTTTTGGGGAATAAATCACTAACCCGCAATGAAATAGTCTTCTTTTTTTGATTAGACAGATGGTACACCAGGTTAAAAACTGGATTTTTTTTTGTTCCGTTTGACAGTAACAACATTGAAGAGTTTGTAATATAAAGAATGTCATTGTTACAGAAAAACATTTATTTACAAACCATATCCCTTTTAACGGTTTACTTTGCTATATCATACTAGTTATAAAAATGTCTCCCTACAGAAATTAACAGTTTTTTTCCCTCAAAGTTCATGTTTGGATGTGTATTTCATGGTAGACTGTACTAGTATGCTTGTTAAATACATTTTAAAAGCTTTGCATCAAATCAGGCTTTTAAAAACTAACTTGAGCTTCATTTGAATAAATCCACTCTTGAGAAATTTTGTGTAATTAAAACGTACACATTCTTGGCTCAAATGTATTTTTAAATGTAATAATAAAATTGTGTAGAAAGTGTTGATATGTAAAATATCTTTTTTTGTGCAAAACAGTTTCGCATCTGCTTCAGATAATAATGTAATGCTGTAAACATGCATGCATTCTTGTCTGGTATTTTTGCTTAAGCTGCCTCATGGTGGCGCCATACACATGAATAAAGAAACTATCAGTCCTAAAGAACTGGATTTGACAGGAACAGCAGGAGGATTGTACACTCAGGAAAATGTAAAACATTTTAAATGTTACTTCCCTACTTGATAAGATGCTGTAAGATGTAATCTTTGGATTTTAGATCACTGATGTAATGATTAGAAGAACAGTCAGAACGTTTTTTTGTTCCTTTTTAACTCTACAGGGTTCATATCTGCTGCAGCAGAAGAGCAGGTGTAGAAACTCACTTGCTGAATTCAAACAGGAGCTTTTCAAAGATGAGGATGGGTCCAGTGGAGCTGAGGATGATGAGGGGCTGACCGCCGAAGAAGCAGAAGACAGAACCAGCCAAGGCTGTTCCAAGGAAGCTCTCCATCACACCCTGTTAGAGAGACAACCTTTCCAGGTGAGTCGCCAAACCAAAAGGACACGAAGCTGAAAATCTTTAGAGACAAAACGCTGCTGTGAGCTGGATTCATTTAGATCAGAAAATCTACCATCAAAGAGAGGAAGAGTTGCTTTGTCTGAATGCCAAATGGTCACAAAGGAGATCATGGTTTGTGCTCGGCCAGTATTCTATGACGCTTTCATATATTATAAGTGTCAAAGTCAAGGCCTGAGGGCCGGATCCGGCCCTCCGGGTAATTATGTCCGGCCATCGAGATCATTTTATTGTTTAGTCATTAATGTCCCGATGTTATTTTGTCCTTATTTATAACATGTATAATTTTGACAAAATATATTTTGTTATTTTAAGGTTTAAGTTGATTTATTATGGAATAATATTCCTGCCTTTTTATTATTCGTAATTATGTTAAAATGTTAGGGTTTTAAAGTTTTAAAAATTAGCACTCTGCTAGATTTTTTGACTATTTTGGCTTACTAAGATTTTTTAGGCTATTTTGGAATTTAGCAAATATTTCAGCTACATGCTAGCTATTTTGGCTAATTTGGTCTTTTTTCATTTTTTTAGGCTATTTTGGACTCTACCTAATATATCAGCTAAATGCTAGCTGATTTGGCTAATTAATTTTTTTAAAACGTTTTTTAGGCTGTTTTGGAGTTATATTATATATTATATATATTTACATGCTAGCTGTTGTGGCTAATCTAAGTTTTGTGTGTGTGTTTTAGGCTAATTTGGCATTAAGCCAATATTTTAGCTCGGTATCAGTGTCAGCTTTTTTAGCTATCAATTTCAGCACCTTCAACTATCAGCACTAGCAGCTTTAGCAACCAAATTCAGTTTACAGCATCCATGCTAGCATTATCGCATGTAATCCTATATATTTAGTTTATAATTATGGTGAAAAAGTTACAGTTTTAAAAATATTGTTTTGGGGGGTTCAATAAATGATTATCCAGTAAGAGCCACGACCTAAGGTGTGTTTTGGATTTTGGCCCCTTGTGTGATTAAGTTTGACACGCCTGATATATTGGAATAGAGCTGTGAAAGGAGAAGCCTGGATTTGCCAGATTTGAACCGCTTTGACATTTTGCTCCAATGCTCTTCCAACTGTAGTTACATGTGGTAGTTTCAGGTAATGACAGGAAGAACTTGTGTTCCGCACATCCTTAGTGTAGCTTAAGGCGAAACAGTTTTTTTTTAAAAAAGCTTAAAACCTGCAAGAAAAAGTTCCTAAGTTGTGGATCAGGCAGGAGATATAAAATGACATCTGAAGATTTCCCAATACAAGTCAGCCGCGTCCAAAATCTGATACAGAAGTGGAAAATGATTGGTTTGTTGATGGCAATCTGAGATCAAATGAATTTAAGCCACTACTGAGCGAAAAGGCTCAGGACCAAACCAAAACCCATCTGTTTCGGCTGAAACACGGGCTTCACGCAAACAGGTGGCTAAATTCTGAGGGATACTCAACAAAAATGAGCAGCATGGTTGGCCATGGAGGGGATTACGACCGGGATTCCTCCTAAATCTCTTATACAGGGATTTGAAGATTGGACTTGAGGTTTGAGGATTGTTTGCTTTCACTGCTCAATAGTAAACAAACAATGCATTTCAGCCTTTTCTTGCCTTTATTTTAATGTTGTGTGTCTGTAGACACAGCTAAAATTTTCCTATTCCACCTAAATGTATCATTACAGCTCAACCAAAGGATTACGTGATCAAAGAACGACTATTTTAATAGAATCTCGTAAAATAAAGATTCTTTTCTGATCAGTTGAATATCAACAAATGAAGAAATTTGACATAAATATGTGATTTCAAACACAAGAGATCAGTATTATAAATACTCTATGGGTGAGCTGTACTGAGGGATTTCACAGGGGGTGCTGTTGACCAGTGTGTAGAAGGAAATCTGAGCAGGAGCAGCAGCACTTTATAAATGCCAGGAGAGAGGAGGCTGAATGTAGAGTCTAAATACTCATGTCAGGCAACACAGGTTACAGGTTTTATGAATGTTGTCAGGGAGAAAACAGTAATGAGAATAAATACAATGGAAAAGCATGGGGAAGTGTCCTCATCAACATGTAAAAGTCAATCATTTGATGTGAATGACTGAAATGAAGAATGACAGAAAACAAGCAGTAACAGAAAGATGAATGTGAATGTGATTCTTCACTAGATACTTCACATGGCATTTATCTGATAGGGGACATATATATATATATATATATATATATATATATCTATAGACAGATAAATATACATATATATATTTATAAAGAAAATTACCTCTTAATGCATGAATTTATTTTCAGCTATAGAAATGGGGAAAAAAAAGTGTTTTAAAGAATAACCAAACCCTAAATAACATTTTTTTTGCAGTTGACTTCTATAAATGGGGTTTTAAAAGTGTTGTCTGTTGGTCATTGCCACATTTTTGACAAATTAAAATAAACGTGTTTAATTCTCAAAAAAAATTTTTCAAAAACCGTCTGTGTGCTGCCCCTTACAGGTTGAATTGAAGTATTACAGTTGAATTTTCCGATTGGTTAAACCATGTAAGTTTTCAGAAGTCCCACATCATGATCTGCAGCTCCAGTAATGATAACAGTCCAGCCCCCAAGCCCCGCCCCTCTGACTGGATTTCTACATTTCAGCTGTGGGTGGAGTCAGCCTCCAACTTCTCTATTTGGTTACCCTTTAAGTAAATATTACATTTAGGTAATTTTAGGTCTGAAGTGGTTTTTCGCCTTTTTTTTTGTTCTATTTTAATTTTTTTGTCCACAAGAAAACTTATACAATAGGGAAAGGGGACACAATGAAGAAAAGCATATTTTTTGCCCCTGTTACATGTATACATTCAACAAAAAGGTAGAAAGTACATCCAAAACTATGTGCACATTGTTACTCAAAAATAACTTGCAGTAAATAAGCATAAAAAACGGTTGAGAATAACTTCAATAAACATAACATCATAACATCACTTAATTTCAATGCAGCCACCTCCTTTCTCAATCATGTGACGATCAGGGGACTCTCATTTGTCCAGTATAGTCGCTTAAAAGAAAATAAACAAACGTGGGCTTCTTCAGACAAATGAACATTTGTGTTATCCTAGGCATGTTTACATCAAAAGTTGGGTAATCTGCTCCGCTTAATTCTGATGCATCCACTTGTGGAAAAATCGGCATCTGGCTCAAAACCTGAAATCCAATTTTGCTTGCCATTTTTATTACACTACTACTGTTAGATTGTGAGGGGCTGTAAGCTAGCAGGAGAGAGTGTAAACAAATGGATGATTGGAAGTGGGGGCAGGCTTACTTTGCACCAAATGTCCCGCCCATAACTCAAAGACAAATTTCTAATGAACTACTGCCACTCTGCAGAAACAATGTCCTAGAAAATGACTTAATTTTATTGGATTTTGGCCAAAAACGGTATAATCAAAATTAAAAAACCTCTAGGAACACTTACAGTAAATCAAAAGACGATCGGTGTGAGACTTTAAACCCTTTCATTGATTTTGAAACCTTCAACGCAAACCATTTTTGGATCACTTTTAATTCTGAAACTGTTAAAACCACTCCTTAATATTTGCAGGGTGACATGCCTACACACCAACTGAAAGAGCTGAAAATCCTGGCTCCCCCCTTACCTGGTAGTTGTCAGTAGCATCACCGAGGAGGCCTCCGAAGGTGATGGCATTGGTGATGCAACCCAAGTAGATGAAGAGCACAGCGGAGATGGACTGAATGTGGAAGCCTTCGTAGAAATCACTTAGCAGCCACGGCAATTTTCTCTTTATGTCCAGGTACAGACCTCCACAGAAACTGTCAGACACCAACACACCGTTAGGATGCTTCCCACAATGCTCCTCCGCATCTCAGCTGTTCCATTTGACACACAGTAGAATGCTATAGCATGTCATATATTGTGGTTTATTTGAAGTGTCTAGAAATCTGATGTCATGACACAGTGAAGGATACCAACGCATCAGAAAGTGAACATCAAGACATTTTAGGTAATTTGTAGCAAAAGTTTTTTTAATCCTTCTCACTACCAGTGAAGAAAAAAAGTGTTTCGTAAAAATAGTTTAATAGGCTTCAAAAACTACAATTCCCAGAGTTAGTATTACTGAAAATCCCCAAATGTCATCTGTAGATACCAGAAGGAGATACTTTTAGTAGTATACAGGTTTAGAAATGTCCTCTACTGTGGATACATTTGCATTGCTGGTAGTCAGGAGACTCTGTTCAGATTTTCTGTTTTATTCCCTCTAGATCAGGGCTCTACAACCCGAGGCTCCGGAGCCACCTGTGGTTCTTTCATCCCTCCATTGTGGCTCTTTGGCTTTGAAGAAAAAAGCTACAGATTTGAATAAATAATAGGTTTGTAGTTTTGGTTCATTTTTTTTAAAGTTAATTAAGTTTTGTTATTCGTTTTTTCAGATAAATCAGGAAAAATGATGGTACAAGATTTACTCTGAAATAAGCAAAAAGTAGGACTACACATTTTTAATTTTCTGCTGGAGAACATCAGGGGTCTCAAACTCCATTTATCTTGGGTCCACTGAAGGCAGAGTCTGGCTCAGGCTGGGCTGTACGGCATTCAATAATTGCCAAAAATATGTTTTTGCATCCGCTGTCTATATCTTTGGTCCGTTGTCTATGTCTACTGAACAAGTTTATTGAACATTTGTTCATGTCTATGTACTACTAAGCAATATCTGTGAAACAACAGAAGCTAACTTTTGCTAAGGACTTTTCTGATGACCAGATCCAACGACAATAGCAAATGCAAAGTTTTAAGCATAAAGCTGAAACATCACAAAGCAAATACAAAGCTATCTTCAAAGAAGCGTAGACATGCAGAAGATATTGCTTAGTAGTACATAGAAAACAAAAAAACATTTTTGGCACAAATGGAACCTCATACATCACTGGCAGCACGTGTTGAGAAAATTACACACAACTAGTCACTTTCTATAAAAAAAAAAGGGTAAGGAACTCATTAATGTGGTCTGGGCAGCGGGGTCCGGTTTTCTACCCTAAAGGTTTCCCTGCTTCAAGCCCAGTCAAAGTCACACCCCCTACAGCTATACCCTACCATGATTGGTTGGTTTGTCAGCTCCATTCACAGCACTGTGAAAGGGTCATTCATACAAAACTTAAACTTTCATATTAAGGTAGAGGCCGCAAGATATCGACTTGGGTGCCGCAAATGGCACGAGGGCCGCCAGATTGAGACCCCTGCTCTAGGTGATGTAGACTACCACTTTCTGGATGGCGACAACGATTCCACCCCAACCATCCCGTTCCAGTTTGCTATGGACCTACAGCGGATGGGGGCCCTTAAGAGGTATGGGTTGGTACTTTTTAACAGATCCATTTTACAATGGAAACGCTCAAAATACCAGATCGAACCGGACTGTACCATACCGTACCGCTCAGTGGAAACGAGCTTTGTTCTGTTAGAAACTGGACCAAATGTCTCTTTGAGCGTGAAAGGTTCCAGACCCCAGATCTAGATGGAACATGGTCTCAGCTTGACATGAGGTTTGGAGGACCCACCGTCCAGTGAAGGCCAGTTCCTCTCCAAGCTCATGCTGAGCTGGCATTTCTTCATCCTCAGAGAGACCTCCGCCTCCTCCAGCTGTCCCGTTCATTAGTCCCACTTCATTTAGGGAAAACACAGATTTCCTGCAGAAAAAAACACACACACACACACCACCATGTGAGAGGCAGCTCATGCTTGTAAACTTTTACTAACACAAACAGAAGCCCAATTACAAGCATCCCTGAGCTTCTTGTGTTTTATTTTCACTCAGGGATGGATTTATGCCTTTAATAAAATTATAATTTTGACAATTTTATTATTATTTAGTGAACAATCAGGATTGTGGCATATTTACTGCTCAATGTGCTGCATTACTGATAACTACTTGACTTTGTGTGAAGTTAGAAATGCATTGTGACCTTTTTTCGGCAGAGGGGACTTTCTTTGGCGGTTCGATGCGGATTTTGGGATCCCATTCTCCAGGTGGAAGCACAATCACTTCATCTAGAAACTCGTCTATCCCGGCAATGAGGTCCTCCCGGTCCCTGGCTTTGTAGGCTACATCACTGAAGAGCTGAGAAGGCAGATAAAGGACGAGAAGTTTGCTATCTTTTATGTCTCATATCATGCCTGGTGAAAAACAACACAAACAGCAACAATAAAACAACAAAAGTCTCCTCAAAACTTTTAAATGAAAAGCAGCAGGAATCCACAGCATGAGGAAGAAAAACATTTTTCCAAGAACGCTTTGTGATTCCTGTATTGATTTTCTTCCTTTCAGCGAGACAACAACAGACCCAACTTCATTTTGCTTTGTAGATTCATCACTGAATGGATCTCAACCTGTTTTTTAGTCTGAAAATGCTGCAAAAAACTCAGTTAAAATGTGAGGTTTACAAAACTGCCTTACAATTTTAAATATCATATCAAATGTGAAAGAAACCGAAGTAAGGAAAGGTCTAACAAAGACTTTACAATGCATAATCTTTAATTTAGAGCAGCTAGTGCAGGTGTGAACTTAGTAAACATTTTGCTTTTTGATGGACAATTAGCAGCAAAACATTGAAGATGCATGTCTTTAACATATATATATATATATATACATATATAGTCTACATATAGTCTTGTTCCATATCTGCTTCCTGTTCCTGGTCCCACCTGCTTCTATTTTGCAGTAATTGCAGCATTTCTTTTGTTATTGATTTTTCCCTGAGTCCGTTTGTGCAGCTTCATGGCTTGAGCTGCTTGTTGCCAGGTCTTCCAGTCATTTGTCCTTCTCTTTTGTCTTGTTCTGGTTTGTCACACTTTGTCCCGTTCTATAATTGAGTTAATGCCAGTTTCTGCTTTGTTTGTTTTAGGTTTTAGACAATTTGCTTCAATTTCTTTAAAAAAAAACAAACAAAAAAACAGTTTTTATACATTAATCTGCCCAGTCTCCTGTATGTGGGTCCTCTTAAACCACCAGTACTGAAACAATTGACTCACACTTAAAGGTATTAGTCACTAAATAGGAGCTTGACAGAAGTACAAAAAGAAAGTGTTATAGTTCCACTCCCATCATCTTTTGATCTATTGTCAAAGTGTTTCCAGAGGTATTTTAATTATGATTGTGATATTTTAAATCTAAATCAGGTGTCATCAACTGGTGTGACACCTTGTGTGGTCCCTCAAGGACCACACAAGGTGCCTGCAGGTCTCTTCTAAAAATAACACAACTTACTTGTGAGCTGTGTTTAAAATTACATTTTCTTCTGTTGCTATTTTTTTATTACACTTGCTTTTACATGGATTTGATAAATTTAAATGTCTTAAAAATATGTTCATGACACATGAACTTTAGATAAGTTTAGGTGACTTCTGACCTACTCCAGTTCAAAGATCCTTAATTTGGTATAAAATGCTGCAGATTTGGTCATTAGTTCTAAATGTGATGAGATTTGGTCAGTGTAGATCTTTAAATGAAATTGTAGATACCAAAACTCAGAAACCCATCGACAAAAAAACATTTTTCAGTTCAGCAAAAACTTTAGTCTATTTTTGCTATTGACTGATAGGAAAGTTGTTCATGCCTGAGAAGATGAAAATTGTTTTTTGTTGAAATTTTGATTCAAGGTTGTGTTAATTCATTTTCTCAAATCTTGTTGCAATGTACTATTGCAATGACAATAAATGATTTGATTTAAGACAGAAAGGTCAAAGAGATTTTCTATATTGTCTTGACAAAATAGTTTATTCATTGTTATGGTAAATGCCAGTTATGTCGCTATATCACACAGTCTTAACCAGTGATAAAGCAGATAAAGATAAAATAAAAGAAGATTTATCTGCTATCAAGACAGATCAAAGCAAATTTAAACATATATTCTGGTAAACATTTTGTCTTTGTACCTTTTCTGGGTTTTATGCAAACAAATAAACTGATTCAAACCTGCCTTGTCATCCTAATTCTCCTAATGTCTCACATTTGGCTTAAAGCCGAATGATCCACTGGGGCGATTATTAAAATCACGCGCAGGAGAAAGCACATGTTCTGCCATTAACAAACCACGTGACTCATTATCCCAACAGACACCCTGATCCTCACTGATGTTCAATATTCAGCATCCCTTTGGAATAAAACTGATGAAAAGGATGAGTGGCGTTCTACCCTGCAAAACCGCACATTTCATCTATTAAAAGAAAATGACAGGGATGGGTTTCCTGGGACAATGACAGCAAAACGCCAAGTCATGGAAACATTTTAATCAAAGTTGTCATCCACTTACATCATCTACCATCAGTGTTGCTATAGCCCGTCCGATCTCATTATATGACTTGGCCTTTCCTTGGGGTCCCAGGAGAACAAACAGGAATCTGAAAAGAGGGTGAAACAAATTGTTCTGGAGGTGAGGGTATCAGCGGAGGCTCAGGCTGAGGGGGGCATCTCACAGGTGATCATACCTGGTGGGAACAGGAACCTCTGTCAGACCTCCCAGCGTTGTAGCTTGGGCCAGCCGGACGAAGGCCACGAAGGGTTTGTTGAGGAAATCCACTTCTCCCACTAAAACATTAGAGGCTTCCGCATCTCTGGGGATTTTCTTCATGAATTTATTTCTCAACTGCAGAAAAAAAGGAAGAAGAAAAACCACTGTCATGGTTATAGTTGATTAGAATGAGATTTATTGTTATGTGGAACCATTTTTTTCCACCAATTTATTATCTCTGCAATCTGTTTCTCTATTTTTTTCCTGTCCTTGTATCCTTGATAATGTTTAATATCAACATTTTTATTTTGCAGAATGCCAACAGCTTTTGGTGTTGGTGCTTTGGAATATATAACAGCATATTGAAACAACAGCATTCCAGGAAATTATTTATTTCCCCCGGGGTATTTCAGACAGCACTGTATGTACACTACTTTGATAGTTTTATTGAGCTCTGTGAGTGCATCGATCTCAGTGATGAATCTAAAATATGGAAAGATTTCATTATATCTACATTTTCAATTCAGTTTTAGACTCTTTTTCAAAAAAAAATATTTACTTTACAATAAAAAACATTACAGCATGTTTAAATAAAGTGCTTATCAATAAACTAGAGATATTTCTTGGTCATTTTTCTTTTCAAATCTTTTTTTTTTCCCCCAAAAAAGCAGCAGTGCCCCTCTTAATCCAGAGAGTTTTATATGTGAATTAATTATGGTTGTGATGTCATAGCAATTTTGAGAGGTCTGTTTTTTTATGAGTTGCAAGCGAAGTTGGGTGTTTTTGTCAATACGCTAACGGGCTAACATGTAGCTGTGTTGGACTTTGTTTTTACATGTTACTAACAAGGTTGGGAGTTCTAGTCATTAATGTTGTTTTAGCTGTATCAGTCAGGTTTTTATTTTTAATTTTTTTACATTAAGCAAACAAGAAAGGGACTTGCAGGCGTTGTAAGTATGCTAGTCCAGCTAACTCTTCTAAACCAGCGAATGAGTAGCAGTGTCGAACTGTGTTTTTTTTTTTTTTTTTTAACTAAACTACTAACAAGTTTTGGAGTCAGTGTGGTCACAGTAACATTTGTTTTGGCGGTACCAGTCTGTTTTTTTACAGGATAGAAACAAGGTTGGGAGCGACAAGTGTTGTAAATAAGCTAACGCTAGTAACAAATACTGTGTCACAAATAAGTTCAAGAGTTACTGTGAATGTAGTAAATAAAGTCGGAGGCTATGTTTGAATTCCCTTCGTACTCCCTAACTACTAAAAACTACAGTGTATTGTGCAGGACTTTTTAGTGCATTGGATTTTAAAAACAATTTGCACAATACTTTTTTTACATCACTGATTTCATAAAGTGAAAACCTAATAAATAAGAGCATTTTCATGAAAACTTCATTAAAAAATAAATTAAAATACATTTTAAACAAAAATTGTTCAAACACAATGCATTGTGGTCTATATTCACCAATCTAGTGAGCATCCATCTGCACAGTGGTTTTTTGCAGAAACTTTTGGAAAATTTCCAGGGCACTTAATTTTGCAATTGAAGATTGATGTGGAGGTGGGATCATATAAGTTTGCTTCTTTCCACTCCTTTTCAAGCAATCAATCAAGCTCTACTTGACTTTATTTAATAACTACTATATTGAATGAATCAAATGGGATTTAAGTGTGTCAGTTTTTTTTTAATAATGCATTTCAATTCTGTATGACTTTGACAAATCTGGGCGATTAATTTTTTTTGTGTGTGTGTTTTGTATCGTTTACAAATAAAGCTTGAAAAAAATCAGATAAATCAATCAGCAATTCGGAAAGCACTATAAAATGGGGAACACACTATATTTATGCATTTAACTGAGTACTGAAGGAATTCAGACACAGCCAGAGTGATCGGTGGACTTGTCTTTGACTGCTCTGTCTCACTTAAGCACCTTATAGTTTGGTGCGCCTCATATTCATTGGTATCCTAAAGTGCCAAGTATATGCCACATATATTTTCTCTTTGCTGTCTCCTTGTTTGTCATAATGTGGGGAATTAAAACTATTTAAAAGTAAAAAAGAAACATCTGGATTTATCAAAAACTAAAACTTTGGAGCAACAGACTACCGTTTTATTAAAATCGTTTTTAATGTCTTTATAATAATCTTTAGACATTTATTAAATATGCTTGTATTATGCCCATATCGTATACTTGTAGCAATTGTTTGAACCAGATGAGTCCAAATTGTTGCTGTGCACACAGACACACAAAATTCTGTGGTTAGTCTGTCCCAATTTTCTTGTTCCTCTTAGATTATGGGAATTTTTTTCTACTATAAATAATTTTTGGATATCATTTGACAATAAGTAGTTATATGCTTGATATTAGTACAGTGTTAGTAGTTTTGACTGCATAAAAAGTTGATTAGTATGCTCTATGTATCCTACTTTGTGATACTTTTCTAAAGAACACCGTGTGCTTATTTGTGATGTTTGTTATTGAAAAACTTTTAGATTCACCATTACTTGAAAAATTCGACTGTAATGTGGACTCAAACACATTGAATAGTGGGTAATATCTGTTGATAAATTGCTGTGAGACTGACAGTTTTGTAGCATTTTTCTTCCTTTGACTTTCTGTGTGGAGTTGTGTGTTTTGTCTGAAGAATGTGTGAGGTACACACATTTACACAACTCAGTCTTATAAACTAACAAGTGAACGTAAACGACAGCATTTGCAGTTGTGACTGAGAGAACGGTGGCAGGCTAACCTGACCTGTGTGGCTGCATATTGAGGTGTGGCTGATAATTGAAGTGAAGCATCAAAACACTCAATAATGGAAAGCTTTGTCAATAATTTGCTGCCTGGATCTGCGACTACATGTGAGAGCAAAACACGAGGACTGGACTATTAGATCAGATCTGAGTTCTGCCAGTGCCAGCTCGATACGGGTACAAAGTGGCACGCACAAGAGAACACAGTAACCAGCTATCACTAGGTCAGTGCAGCATGGGAACTCATGCAGCTCTTTACTGTAAAACCGTCCAGACAGTTACTCATAACTGGAGTCCTTGGAACTGCGAACCCACTATTAACCCCGCACAACAAACAGTTTTCATCATAGATGTTTTAAAACAAACACACGACTGTGTTACTCATACAATAGTCTTCCTAGTTTGTGACCCTTTTGCTGCAAAACTCAGCACAGAATCCGCTTGCAACAACCTCTGTTTGTGTGCCGGATTTTAACCACATAGCTGCACTGGCGCACCTAATGAGTGAGTTGTGTGTTTTTCTATCAGCTGTTTTCACCTTGAGGCATTAATAAAGTACTGACAAAGTTTAGCAATGAGGCTTCCACCACTTTAGAGACTTATCAATTAAACTCTATGCGGCTTTACGGGGACATGAGATTTTAATCGCTTCAATAAAAGGGAGCAACAAAGTGGAAAATGAGTGTGTGCTGGAGATTTGTCTTTCACACAGAAAAAAAGACACTATGACAGAAACAAGACTGAAGCCATTATAAGGAGTCAGCCGAAATTACAGCAAAGCCTCACAAGCATCTAACACATTTATTCGAAGTATATTAAATGTTATGATCAATTTAACCCTTTGATGTTCTTGCTCTTTTGGAGCTTTTGTTAGCTTCCAATTTGATCTAATAATTTGTCTTAAAAACTGTTTTAAGTAGCAATAATTGATAATGACCCCAGCTTTTTTTTTACTAATAATTTTTATTATATTAAACAATAATTCAACAATGAACCTGAATCTAACTAGAAAACTCGATTCACTGAATTGTTATTTTTTAATGTCAAAGATTAACATCAAACCCTTTTAACTTTATAAAACGACAATCAAACATATATAGACTATATATATATATATATATATAGTTAATGGTGTATACTTGTATAGCGCTTTCTACCCTCCTTCGAGGGCCCAAAGCGCTTCACAGTCACAGACCCATTCACCCATTCACACACACATTCACACACTGGTGGTGGCTCCGCTGCCGAACACTGGCGCCAACCTTCCACCAGAGGCAATTCGGGGTTAGCCCAAGGACACTTCGAAACATGGGCGGGCAAGGTGGGAGTTAAATCCGCTCGCTTCCAATCAGGAGTCGACAGCCCTATATATATATATATATATATATAAATCCTCAAACAAAGCAATGACAAGGTCAAAACGATGTAAAAATGTCAAAAAAAAACAGACAAAGCTCCACTCAAAGCTCCAAGGATTTATTCCAATGAGGATCACTATTATGTTTCGTAAATCTTGTAGTTATTCTTTAGCCAACAATTTTAAAGCTAAAAACTTTTTTGAATGAAACTATGTAAATAGCCGATGTGATTGGCAAAGTGACCAGTGAGTTCATAGACGACTGATGGTCAAAAGAAGATTTGTAAAGGTTTATGTCATGATGTACCATGAACTATTGCGTAGAATAAGACAGAGGAAGACTTACTTGGTCTGGGCTTGGAGCATCTGCTATGTCGTTCATGCTGCGACTCTGAGCGTGACCTGCAAGGCAACACACTTTATAAGACCTGTTGTCTGCACATTTTACATCATATATGTATATATTTTTTTACCACATTTGATTACGTTGATGTCTTTGACAGAGTTGGAATATAGTTATGCCCGTCTTACATACGCCGGCAGGACTGTTTTATACATTAAAGTGAAAACAGAGTATACATATTATATATACATATTATATATATATATATATATATATATATATATATATATATATATATATATATATACACATATCTTAAGGCGCGTGTTTTCAGGTTTTTTTAATGTAAAATCAACAGAAAGGACGCAAAAATATCATGTGCTGTAAAAAAAGCGAGAATGCGCTAAGCCCAGGTTCTCGAATGCGCTTTTAGCCCTTGTAGAGCACACTGGACAAACAAGGAGGGGCTTCTTATATATATATATATATATATATATATGTATAAATATAAATACATATACTTATTTATATAGATACATTTATATGTGTGTGTGTATATATTTACACATATATACATATATACATATACATATATATTTATATAAAAATATACACATATGTATATATATATGCATATATACATACATAAACATGTATTTACACATACATATATATATATATATATATATATATATATATGTATATATATATGTTTTTACTAGGGCTGTCAGATTTGTCGCGTTAATTAGGCGTTAATTTGACATGTGCGTGACGGCGACAATTTTTTTGACGCATTAATCGCAGATTTTCTCATACGTGCCTTTCTACACCGCGCGCAGGCGTCCCTCATCGCGCTCTAACTCACCGGCTGCTCTCACTATATCACGGGCGGGTCTCCAACCACCGAGCTGCTAGCTAGAACCGGCCCGGCGCCAGGACGCGGAGAGCTCCTGCACCCTAACCCGGCTCCGGTTCGCGTCCAGTACCACGTCTGGTGGTACCGGCTAGCGTCCCGAGAGCTGCAGACCCCCGACGTTCCGAACAGCAAGCGCACCGGGTGACCTTTTAAATGTAGTTTAAACAACGCCAGTTATTTGTAGATGAAAAGATAAATCTCAGCTTTGAGTGTGTGGCCCTTCCCTCTTTCGCCGTGCAAAAATATGCAAAATATCCCAAAGTTCTGGAGGTTTAAGCGTGTTCCAGCCCCAGCATAGCTGTCTCTCTGCCAGCATATTCATCGTGAGCTCCGCTGGACAGGTCTCTGCATCGAGCTGCAGCCAGAGAACGCGGCGGCAGTAACAGACTGTCAAACTATCGACAGTGTATCCCACTTTTCTCAGTCTTTAAGGTTTTAAAAAGCAAAAGTTAATTGGAAATGATAAACCTCTATTTCATTTATTACTGTAGTTCAGCAGAGGAGGAAAAGATTTGGTCCTGACAAAAAGATGAACATGAAAGTGTTATGGAAATTTTATTTTTGATGTTTTTTATTTTATTTTACTGAACGTTGATTGAAGTTTTGAATTTAAAATGCCCTTCACTTGCACTTGGGCTTTTGTTAGGCATTTTATGTTACAGCCTTTTATTGTTAAGAAAGTTTATCTCAATACAATGTTACAAAATAAAGTAGTTGATGAAAACTATTAATTTTGCCATTCTTGTTTTCATAATTAATGTAGAACTGCTAAATTCCACGAAGTGGAAAAAAGGCGACATTTGAATTTGCAATTAATCGCGAGTTAACTATGGACAAAATGCAATTAATCGCGATTAAAACTTTTAATCGCCTGGCAGCTCTAGTTTTTACTAACAAATATCCACCCCCTACACTTGGTTGAAAGCTTGGTGCAAAACGTCAAATCATTCGAAATCAGATGACTCTTGCTCCAGGATTATTACTTCACGGCTCTATTCTGAGTCATGAAAGGCTTGGAGTAATATAATTCACCAAACTACAATTAATAATTTCTCCTCCATCGTTAATTTTAAAACTCTTGTCACTTCCTTGAAGTAAGAGGGACGTCATCCATACGTCACCACCAAATCTGAATCTCTGATTGGTCAAAGTTTAACACGTTTTACTTTCAACATGGGTTTTGAAAGTAGAGCCCAAAAACGGTCTTGAAAATCTACATAGCTACATGTAAGCATTAGAATTTGAAAAACGGAAGCCCAACATGCACATTTACACGTTTACATACACTTTTCATTGGAAGTGGTTGTGTGAACCCATGTTGCAGAGGGCGGTGTGAACGTAGTTGCAACAATGGCTAGACTTCTTGTTTCCCACTAAGCACGCTTCAAAAGAGAATTGGTCTTATATTTACATAGTAAAATCCACGGGGCCATTTACAAAATAATTAAAAGATTATTTTTTTTGTGTCTCGAAGTGCTTTTTTAAATTAACATTATTTGATAAAACCATTTATTTACATATTACTTAGATGAAATCTTTAAAAGAAGACAAAACAAATTCCTGTCCAGCTGCTCCATGAATCATGCAAAGAGCAATGTGAGCTGTTATAAATGTGAGCTGTGATAAAATTAAATTCTTTTTAAAAATCACACCCATCTGTGTGCTTTTTTTTTTAAACAAATGTACTTCTTCGAGAATCCCAGTTTGGTTCAAATAAATTGCTTTGAACTGGAAGACTTCATAAGTCAGTTAGAAATAACTCATTTTGTATTATCCTGAAACAGTGAATGGGTAGCTTCAACAAATCTGTGAGGTTAAGGAAATAGTATACACCAAGAAATTCCCTTTGATGTGGCAGATGGTGGCTCCCTGGAGTTCATCTTTCTTTACCGACTTTGTGAACTAAATACTTGAAGGGGGGAAATGATCCAAGAATCACAGTTTCCATGAAAGATTGTGGGTGTCAATCAGAGCTTTGAAAATCTGAGCTGAATAAAAACCCCTGAAGGTTTGGGGATTCAAATTAATAGTAACTGCTTTCAATAGAAATTAATCAAGCAGTTCATGATTTGAAACAACACTCACGCAGACGGCCGTAGTTAGCAGACTGATTTTTCATTTGAAGGTCTTCTGTGGATCGGTTGAAGTTGGCAGCTTGCCCCTGACCTGGCCCCGGGCCTCGAGACGGTACGTTTCGATCTGATAGGGAAGCAAGGAGAAAAACAGACAAACAGCAACAGAATAGTTGGAGGTGATGCCTGATGATTTATTAAGCACTAAGTGTCCTGCCTTGATGAGATGTGGAAATGCAACAGAGGTAATTAAGTCATGAAACATTAATGCATCTCCCGCGGAGGATATGAGCCCTGCTGACTGCGGGAGAGCGTGCAGTCGTTCACTAAGTCAACTAAGAACATGAATTCAGAATTTGTGAGAGGCCTTAAATTATGCACCAAACCAAGTTAAACCAACCACTTACAAATAAAATAGTTAAATTTCTTATTAAAACTTACTGGCTTGCAATATGTTTAGCATCATTATTCAGAACAAGCAATAAAATAAAATAGTCTCTAACATTTTTGAAGGTGCTAGATGTATTTCTCAGCATTGGTGTAGTCATATTTTGATCACTCTTTCTTCAAACAGAACACAATGACCCTTGATGGTAAATGAAGGAATACTCACTGCCAGAAGAACCAGACTTGCCCATGTCTGCCAGTGAGCGGTGAATTGGTTTCTTGGTCTGATGTCGATGCTTTCTCAGCAGTACAAAATTGATCTTGTCTCTGAGGTCAGGAGATATCATGCCTTCCTCTATCTGTCTTTCAATTATGTCATCTGCAAGTAAACACATGCATTTCACATACATTCAGCTGTCATGAGAGCCTGCTGCCATGTGGAAAGCTTTCCTTTATTTTGCTTTGAGATGTTTCTTCATCAATGTCTTGGTCACAACTGCCCTTACAGGTGGATGCGGGCTGTCTGAGGGCAAAAAATTGGCAAATCTGTACCGTAGGTGAGACGCAGGCTGAAATCTGTGCACTGCTCAGGGAGCATCCTATGGGGTCCTTCTTCCTTTTCTAATACATTTACGGCAGGCTGTTCACTGGCAAGTGTGATGTTGCTACCCCAACTTGGTGAAAAAAATAAATAACCCTAACTAAATTCTGAAAAACAGACAAGTTCTGCGGAGAAACTGAAGGACAGCACACAATACCATAGCATTTAGAAGGCACAAAGGATGACGCACAAAATGAAAAAGTAGAAATCCTTAAGTCATCAAGAAGCATGAACAAAACCTGTCTTGTGACCCTGTAAAGTACATGACAAACTCTTTCCTGCTCCCTATAATCACAAAGCCTGATGTCAAGCTTGTGAACAATATACAAACAAGCAACAACACCACAATGACCCAACCTCACCTATTCTCTACATTCTATGGGGTTCCTACAGACACTTATGGATCTGTCAGGACTGTGCTCCAGCTTCACCTTGCTGGTTAGTAATTCTCATCATCTGTGGCACCTTCTATATATTCTGCCTCTGACTGGTCAGAGTCTAAGTCAGCGTCCTTACCTCTAGCCGTGCTCCTGTGATATCCCGATTTTTTTTACCTGTTTTTTGGACCTGATCTGAGTTAGTTTTGCCCTGGACCTGTTTATTGAACTTATCCTCTGTATTCTGGACCTTTTGTGTCTCTGCCTTTTGGAGCTACATACATTCTGCAATTCCATTTCTGAGGCTGCCATCTGCTGATTGGAGGACACTCTTAACATTTCCCTGTCAACTTGAGGCTTGCATTACCAGATGTATTAAAACCTTTAAATCCTGAGCGTTTCTTAGTATTTGGGGCTTCAGATGTATGTTACATTATCACCTGCACACCTGGTGCCCCAATCAGTAAGAAACCAATGCACTCACCTCACTAACAATAAAAGTGTGGCATAAGGACACCATGCAACACCTGTACGTCATAAGTGCGAGTTACTTAAATTATCCTTACAAATACTTCATGATGCACTTACCACACACAAAAATGGTGAGTTCCATTTTCATGACATCCCTTAAGGTGGCCACATGGACCTCATTGGAACTGCAAGATACACTTGCACTCCGTTGAGATGATGCGGCCACACCTCAGTACAGCCCTTCATGGGTCTGGACAACCTGAAAACCTACATCACCTGTCCAGGTCAGCCCCTTTATGAGTGTATGTGACTAAGACATTTTCTATTTGCTAAGATGCTTTAAAACAAAATCCATATTTGTGTGACCTCCACTGTAACTTGACAGTATAGCGGTACATTGAACCAGGTTGGTGAATTGATAAAACATCTGGCACAAAACAGTCAACAACTTACCGACTATTTGAGGCAGTGAGTAACCCTCCAGATCCAGAAGCACAATTCCTGTTTGAAGACATGTCCTGAGCTCAAAGAGACTGTGCAAGGACAGCGTGGACACATGGGGCTTGCTCCATCTCTCTCCTCCCTCCTCAACCTTCTCCTCAAACTTCACCCACCTAAAAGCACCAAAACACACACACACACACAGAAACACACACAAAACATGTCAAGAATACACACCTGACAAAAGCTCGGGCATTGGTTCAGCAAATTTTATTGACATTAACAATTTAAAAAAAGGAAATTTGTGGTTAAGACAAGACCTTGATTGATTTAATGGAAACAATAATGCAATTCAAATCATACAACTCACATATAATTACAAAAGTACTTTCTCATCAGCCTACTTTAGATAAATCTGGCACAAGCTCTACTTCCTCTCTGGCATGCAGGTGTTCATCGTCACTTGTCCCGTCATCAATTGATATGCACTGGGAGCCAATAGCTGAAATCAGTGTCTGGGTCTCTTCAACTGGTCCAAGTTGTTTCTCCGGCCTTCCGCCGCCTCGTTCTCCTTCCAACTCATCGCGGTTCTGCCTTAAACCACCTGGACCTCCTTTGGCTTTGGCCCAAGGTCATCATTAGCAAGCAATATTTCTCCAGCCCAGAGCCCAACCGCCAAAAGAGCTCTTATTTTCATGCTAAGTTAAATTATCCACAAATGTCTTCACAATTAAATCTTTCAATCACGCTTTCAAGTTCTCTCCTTATGGAAATATTATTTATGCACATGTGAGTAGGTATGTAGGGGTTACTGTGTTTTAAAGTTTTAATGTACAAAGTGGGGTTACTATTTTCTCTTCTTGAGATGTATATCACTGCTTGCCCATATGTTGAAGTGTCTTTTGGCAGGACAATGAACCCTACATAGATGATTAACGGTTACAGGTTGGATGTAACAACCTCCCATAACCAGTCACTGGCTCCTTCCATCCAAAGCCAAGTCAGGAACAGGGAAAAAAAACATGTAAACCGTGGCATAAAAGGTCTGAAAATAACGCACAAATGGTTCAGTTTGAATCGGGGAAATCTCCTTCTGCTTCAAAGGGATTTGAACCACTCAAGCCTCTTCTTAAGGGGTCTAACATCCGATGGTTCTTGACTGTGAATGTGGTTGCATCTCACCACTGTCTTAAGGGATGGTATGAACGTGGAGAACTAATTTTACATGCTATGCTGTCCAATGAAGACAAAGCCTCTAATTTTTTTGTCCCAACCTGGAGGGAACTTCTGTAAAGACGCCCCCTGATAGACTTAAACTTTAAATTTACAAGACGCAATTAAAACCAGTGAAGATGAACAGAAGAGCAAGGGCACTAAGGAATGGTGTCACAGATGGTTCCCTTTGCAATGTTGATGGAAAGAAGAGTCAATAGGGGTTGCTACACATCTGTGTAGGATCCAGTGCTTCTGTGAAGACAGTTTGAATTAATCTGATTCCTCCTGAGCCTACACTTAAATCCCCATGCAAACAGTAGAGCCACAATCCTCCCATTAGCTCCCAACTCCTGTTCACCAAGCTCCCAAAGCCAAATCAGGTCCAAACAAACTCCACCACGTCCAACGTGTCCCTAATCCAACCTCACAGCATAAAGGTAAGGCACATTCCCTGAAGACATTTCACCTGGCAGACTCCTTCCATTCCAGCTCATCTCCTTCTCGCTGTAGAGTGTCCATCTCAGTGAAGAGCGTTGGTGTGGGCATGTCATCTTCTTCACTCAGGATGTAGCGCAGCCGCTCTGCCGCTGGTGACACTGAATGGAATCAAATACAGTTTTTTTAATGCTTTAAACTACAATGTAATGTTATTATGTAACAAGTCCAAAGAAACATGTAAGATTTTCACAAAGGATCCCAGAAGTGTGATGTCACAATCAATCTATAGGGAAATAAAAGGGAAAGACAGACAATTTCAACACAACCTATGTCTATAGTTACTTGTATTAACCTTAAATATTAGAACAGACCTCCAGTGATTTCTACAATATTAACCCAGCCTTGCAATGACTGGCAAACTGTCCAGTGCACTCTGTTTTTGACCAAGAATAGCTGGGGAGGCCCCAGAACCCCTGTGACCCTGAACAGGAATAAGTGGGTATAGAAACAGGATGGGTGGACTTTTCAACCCATTCAATGTTGTACTATTTTACATGTGACCTGAGTAGGACTTCTGTGTTGGGGATTGATGACCTGCCAACTGGCCCAAACACCCCTGACCTATGGACAGAAATTATTTGACATGAAGTCCCTTTTTAAACCCACCGGTGATCAATGATATTGAAGCATTTTATTGACGTTGGCAACCATGAGTAAATGTAATGCCTAGGCTATATGTTTCATGTTAAGTTGCAAAATACATTGATCTGAAAAAGATGTAAAACAAATGTGTTGTGATTTTATGATTTTTGGTTTCATTTTACCAGCTCCATCTGACACTTTAGGGACCAATTGACATTTGAAAAAAATGTTTCTTTTGGATATTTTACATGTTTATTGTTGTTTTTATAGACAGAATTTTGTTGTAGGTTTGCCCATAACTGCATATCCTGTCAATGGTAATGATACATCATCACGCATTGATGTAGGAAGAAAGCAAATTGGCTATGGTCTGTTTGGCTTGTTTTGCCCATCCAGATGTAAAGAAATACATAGAATAAATAGAAAATAAAATTATCCTGTCGCTTTTGGACACAATTTATTGCAAAACCTAACTTGTATAAGCCATTATCCACACTCTGTGGTCTAGCCTGTAGCATAGCTGGAGGCCCTATGATGAAACACAAACTACCCTGGAATTGTCAAAAATTAGATCAGTGGTCATGACTCAAACTGTGACAAGTCTGCTTGGTTTTTATATTAAGACGGTCATGCACTCAATAACTCAATGCTAACAGTAGACTCAAAGGGGAACATGGTAGTGAACTGTAATGCAATTTAGAAATAAATCCTCCTGTGCAAAAGTTTTATGTTATGGAAATGTATGTTTTCAAAACTCATCAAAAGAGATCAGCTATACTGTTCCAGGTTATTGTGCTCATGAGGCCCGAACCCTGGGCTGATTGGTTCCCTATAGCGAAAAGGAATTATGGTGCCACCCCACCCGCGGACCCCCTCACTATACCGCCACTACTGTCCGGAATCAAAACAACCCATTTGCTTGGAATATGTTGCAACAAGCATTTATTTATTTTGATCCTCAAAACTTAATTAATAAGTAGGCTACTTATAATTAGAGCTGGGTTGAAAAAAAACGATTAATTGATCTGAATCGATTTAAGCTCAATAGATCAATAATCGATTCACAAAAAATATAAAATGATTTAGCACACAAAGCTAAAGTCCCCTAGCTTGATCCAAACATTTAATGAAATTCCAGATAGGACGACCTAAACATACATTGCTGACTAAATGAACATCTTTATTTACTCACAGGCATGAATTTTCTAAACTCTTTTAAGGAAATATTTTTAAAGTAACTATTTGTGGTCTAATGCATAATTTTATCTCTTTATACTATTGTCTTCTTCCTGAATAAGATGCACTTCTATTGTTACATTGCCACCTAGTGGCCAAACGTTCTCCAGGAGAAGCAGAACAATGTTTACAATGTTAATGATCTGAACATTTTTATTAGAACTTCTGCTTTAGAGAATCCATGTAACACTGTATGATATTAACAACCTCATTATTTTACTAATAAATGTTACAATATGTGAACTGTATAGGATTAATATAAATATATTCAAATTAAATATTAGATTTGTAATGT